>NC_066518.1:16213254-16310754 GCF_024679095.1 Eriocheir sinensis
CGCATGGGCTCGAAAAATGCCACAAACTCCCTCATGCAAGGTGCGGGAGACGCCTAACTTTGCCTCTGTCCGCAAAACTCTGTAAACTAAAAAAAAAATCCATATGGAGCAGAAGGGGGGAGGGGCGGGGGAGCTGCGAGACAAGCGGATATCTTATTTTTTTCATCGTTAAAATAGTTTCTTCAGTGTGTGTGTGTGTGTGTGTGTGTGTGTGTGTGTGTGTGTGTGTGTGTTGTTATTGGGGAGCGGAGAGGGGGGGGGGGGACATTACTACCACCACGACGGCCTACCTAGCCACACGCAGGGAAGACCTCAAGCCTAGGTTTCGAAGCAGAATGAAAGG
Organism: Eriocheir sinensis; assembly: GCF_024679095.1. Classification (NCBI taxonomy): domain Eukaryota; kingdom Metazoa; phylum Arthropoda; class Malacostraca; order Decapoda; family Varunidae; genus Eriocheir; species Eriocheir sinensis. Next base: position 16,213,598 of record NC_066518.1, read on the forward strand.
TGTTTGTGAGGGTTCACTTTTCACGCAGCGTTCTACCCTTCGGATAAAGCTCTTAAGTACCCCACTTCCTCTCCCACTTGACTATTACCTAACACTTAATGTGGCAAAGACAAGAAGTGGTATTAATTAAGTCAAGGGGCGACAGAAGAATGGGAAGGGGTGGTGATAAACGGGCGGGAATGATGGAAATATTCTGCCGCTTCTCGTGTAAGGTTTGTGCTGCGGGGAGTGTTATCACGACATGCACCAATTTAATGAAATACATCCAAACAGCTACTTTGCATGTAGTCAGCGTTGTCAAATGTGCTTAGCGATTAATGAAAGTTTGAACTTAGAACTAACAGCAAAGTTGTGTGAGTAAAAGTTTATTGAGAAACTTTTACTGAAATAGAACTAAGCATCTGGGATAATTTAATGGAATGTTTACCACTAGCCTCAAGCGTTACGCGTTGTATTCCGTTGTAACGAAGGAATTTCCATATGGTCAACTTTAGAAACCTTTCTTTGTCCGTGTTTCTGCTGGGAAGTTCCTGTGCTAACATATGGCGGACACAATCGCCCCGCGCATCTGGCGGCGTTATTTTAAGAAAAAGTGTTCTGTTATTGAATGAACAGTGTCCCGAGCAAGTCTTTTTTTTTCTCTTTTTCTCTCTTGTTGTCTAAGAAAAAGAATCTTCCTCCCCTCCCAAATAATGCCGAATCCTTCCCATTCAATTCTTACCCTCCCTACCCTCCCAAAGACTAACTTTAATACAAATACAATACAAATAAAAGCAGGAGAGAGAAAGAAAATGTGTTTAAACGCACACCCACGCATACGGACACAATTCTACGCATTCCACAGTGCACAAGTTCTTACCTTCATGGTATCGTAAGAGGTTACATTGCTCAATCAGTGGGCGTTCCTCCTGTAAAGATTATTAACTTTAAATGCATTAGTGGTGAGAATTATAATGCAAAACAAAAATTATCAAGCCCTCTGATCGGTGGATACTGTCATGATTGTGTGCGTATATGTATTCTTCCGTGCATATGAATATTTGTACTTTCGGAAAAAAAAGGATGTAATATTGCGTGGCCTAAGCTGTCGGTTCTTTGAATTCATTTTCCAAACTGAAAAGAGAAAAATTTCCCGAGGAATATCGTGTTCGCCAGGTTGACATTTCTTGCAAAGATCAATATAAATGTGAAGCTACTCCGTGGTGCTCGCCGTGGTATTATTACTTGCCCTAAGTTGTTAGTTCTTACAGAGACTAATAAGAAACAAATGGTGTTAATCTGTAAGGCGAAGCCTTGAGCTCTTCACTCATCTTCACACGAAACACCCGCGCGGGGCGTCACACCCTTCTGCCGCTGACCAAAGAGGTTGAAGGAGCAGGGATGAGACCACAGCAGCACACAGGAGCACGCTGGTGTGGCCCGTGAGGACTGTCAGGATGGGCGGGGAGAAGGCCTTCTTCTGGGGGCTGCTGCTCACCTCTCTGTTCACAGCTGCGTGTGGCCGCGTCTTCTGCTACAACGGAGGGCGATGCGTCTACAGCCGCTGCATCTGTCCCCGAGGGTTCTACGGCTCCCGCTGCCAGTACGGTGAGTGTTCCTGCTCGTCATCACGTGGTCTCACTGGACTTCAGCCTCTTTTGTTAACTCCTCTCTCTGTGCATGTTTGCTTCCTGTCTTCCTATTATACCATTGGTTGCTGGACGTGACCATCCCTACACCCGAGCCCCCTTCTTTTTTTCATTCATTCATTCCTATATTTTCGCTCACCCATTCATTCATTACATCCTCCTCTCCTTCCTTCTCTCTTAATCTCATTATTCCTTCACATTCATGTTTATCGACTGGTGCGGCGTCCTGGAGGACGCAGGTTCGTGTTCCGCCCGACGCGACAAACAAGCTGGCAATTTTTCAGTCATAGCCGAGTGCCATAAGATTACCCACATGCTGCCCAAAAGACCATCAGTCAACCCGGACTCTAGATTCTCTCTAAAAAGAACATCAGAGATAAGATCCGGGGTAGAACGAGCTCTGGAGGGCAGCATGAGCCAAGCAAGATGGCGCAACTATAAAACACTTGCCTGCGCCTTAACAGGGTGTGACCGATCACAATGCCGCACCAAGAAAGTCTACCGGCCCCAAGGCGAAACATAAAGAAAAAATCAAGACAAGATCTATGCATTACAATTGTGCCCAACTTCCAAGAAAAGTAATTATCTTGTATCATATTTGCGTAGCTATTCTGTCTCTGTCCTCTGCTGCCTTTCTTTGTCTCCAGTTTTGCAGGGGAGCTAACTCGAATGAATGAAAAATAAAGAGGGATTCGTAGAAACATTTTTTCAAGGCTGAAAGGCGGGGGTGTACGTAGTTTTGCCTGTAATTGTAAGGTTTGGAGAAGGTTGTCGCGAGAGTCTTGAGAGGGACCAAAGAGATATCATTAACTGCAGAGTATCAGGGGAAAAGAGAGAGAGAGAGAGAGAGAGAGAGAGAGAGAGAGAGAGAGAGAGAGAGAGAGAGAGAGAGAGAGAGAGAGAGAGAGAGAGAGAGCATATGTCTTATGTGCGACGGGAAGAGCGGAGAAGAGATCCCTGAAATCGCAACTAAATATAATAAGCTAAACAAGAAAGAAGCAGCAGGTAATTTCTTTTTCGTCTTTCTGGTGTGTCGCCTCGCATCAGCAGGAAAAGGGAACATTCTCAGAATATATAATTCAGCTAGGGTTTATTTACGCACAGAATAAAAAAAAAAAAAAAAACATTTACCGAGTACGAACATTTTTTTCATTTGTCACTTTAAATGTGCAGGAAAGCCTACATATTGAAAATAATCATAATGAGCATGCAGTCCACCCAGCTGTTTATCTACCCTTCCGGACTGGTCGGTAAATGGGTGCCTGGAGAAACATGGGAAAGGTAAGCTGCGGTAACCCGGATGTCACACTGGTCCTGTATCCCGAGGAGATGGGTTTTTACCCACTTATGGCTCAAGGGCCAATGCGACGGATGTAACGTGGTCATGCGCAGCTATAGCTTATGCCCACAGCTTTACCCTTATCTGTTGAGGAGCCCAATTTCTCAGTTAAAAAATATATACAATTAATATCACTAACATCACACACACACACACACAAAGCCCCGATAGCTCAGTGGATAAAGTTCTGCCCAGTCAGGTAGAGGTTACAGACCCGCTCAGGCCGGGATTTTCCGCTAACAAGGAGGGGTTACTACCCCCCCCCCTTTTTTTTTACTTGCCAGCCTATGGCACCGGTAGGCTTTCTTGAGGGGCTTGGATGGTAGTTGGTCCCAGCCCGTCATAGCGCAGGCAAGTATTTCATAGTTTCGTCCTCTTTTCTTGGCTCCTGCTGCCCCCCGGGGCTCGTTCTTGCTTCACTTGGACGGTTTCCTCTAGAGTCCAGGTTGATGGGTGGTCTTCAGAACAGCATGTGGGTAATCTTAAGCCACTCGGCGGTGACTGAAAAATCCCAGGTGGTAGAGCGGATTCGAACCCGCGTCGTCCATCACGCGGTGAATGCGGGGCCCGCACGCTAACCACGAAGCCACCACCTACCCTCTTGAGCGTGATGTGTGAAGGTTCCAGCAGTACATAGAGCTCGACTAACACGGATGGAGTATTCGTATTCGGTATTCGTATTCGAATACATTCGAATTCCGTATTTGGGTGTATTCGTATCCGAATAATTATGAATATAAATCAATGTACTCTCATTCGTATTCGAATACATGAGAAAAGTATTCGTATTCTGCGAATAATCTGACGAATATTTCAAAATTTATTATCAGAAGTAACAACCGTTATTCCTTACAACAGCCTCCAACCTAAATTCATATGTGCTTCCTTACTAATCACACTTATTATCTGACATAGTGAGCTCATCCTTTGTTGATTTGTGCCATAAATTCCCGCCTATCATGTGTTTGAAGATACCCAATACTCCAACCTAACCTATCCTAACGGTACCCCAAACAGTTACTATAGTTCTTAACGCTGAAAAATTCATATATGCTTCCTTACAAACGAGACTTTCTGTACGACAAAGTGAGGTTATTCTTTGTTGATTTATACCATAAAGTGCTGGCTATCATTTGTTTTAAGATACCCTAAACATACTTAACCTAACCAAACAAAGCCCAAAACAGTTACCATTGGTCTTGAATCGGAAAATTCATACATGATTTCTTATTAATGAGAGTTTCTATACAAGAAAGTGAGGTCATTCTTTGCTGATTTACATCACAAGTTGCTGGCTATCATGTGTTTGAAGATACCCTTAATTTAACCTAACCTAACAAAACCACAAAGTTACCGTACGTCTTTACAATGAATAATCATATATGCTTAATTACGAATGAGACTTATTGTTATCTGACTGAGTGAGATCATTCTTTGTTAATTTGTGCCATAAGCTGTCGCTTATCATGTGTTTGATGATGCCCTAAACTAATCTAGCCTAACAAAACCACAAAAAAGTTACCATACGTCTTGACTGAGAAAAATCATCTATTCTTCCATACTAAATGAAATATTCTATATATCATAGTGAGGTCTTTCTTGGTTAATTTATGCTATAAGTTTCTGGCTATAATGTGTTTGGAGATACTCTAAACTTAACCTAATCTAACTATACCCCGAACCATAAATACGTCTTGACTCAGAAAAAAAATCATATATGCTTCCTTACTAATGAGACCCACTATATAACACCCTTAAGTCTTTCTTTGTTGATTTTTACCTTAAGTTGCTGGCAGTCATGTGTTTGAAGATACTTTTAATCTAACCTAATTTAACAAAACCACGAACAATTACCATACGTCACGACTCAGAAAAATCCTATTTGCTTCCTTACTAATGAGACTTTCTATATAAAAAAGTGACCTCATGCTTTGCTGATCTATACCATAAGTCGCTGCCTGTCGTGTGTTTGAAGAAACCCTGAATCATACCTAACTATAACCCAAACAGTCACTATATATATATATATATATATATATATATATATATATATATATATATATATATATATATATATATATATATATATATATATATATATATATATATATATATATATATATATATACGCACTCAGTAAATTTATATATGCCTCCTTCCTAATTCATTATCTGACACATTGAGCTTTTCCTTTGTTGATTTGTGATATAAGTTCCCGCCTATCATGTGTTTGAAGATACCCTAAACTTAACCTAACAAAAACACTAACTAACGTCTTACAACTCTAGCCTCCTGGGCGGACGTGTAATCGTCGTGTATGGTACAAGTTCATGACCTCATTTACTGTTGGTAGAGCTCCTCTCGTGTCACTTTACTCTCCCAAGACAAGCCCAGAATACGTTGGAGGCATGTGGTATGGAAAAGTTCAAGTTGTTTTACATATCGTCTGTACGATGTCCATGTTTCAGAGCCATAGAGTAGTGTGGATATGCATATGGCATGATATACAACAGTCTTGGTGGTAGTTCTTAAGTTGTTATTTGAGAATACTCTTCTTCTCAGTCGACCAAATGCTGCTGAGGCTTGATTTATTCTGGCTTGTATTTCTAGGTCTATTGAGCAGGAGGACTGCAGGACCAAGATATTTGAAGTTTGTGAGTGTTGATGGGCTCTTGAAGGACGTAAAACCGATGAGGTTCAGGTGGTGGTTCTAAGTACTGAGCCACGATCTCAGTCTTCGAGGCATTGATCTTAAGACCGAGAGAGCTATACACTTCGGCAATTTAAGTGTGTGTTGCATAGTCGGTGGATTGTGAGCCAATAGCGCACAGTCGTCAGCGTACTGCAACTCCAGTAGTCTGGTTACCGAGGTTTTGGTATTGGCTTGTAAACGTCTGATATTAACAAACTACCGTCGAGACGATACCGGACCCAAATACCTGCATGTGCTCCTAATTTTGTCACCGCAAAAGAGAAAGACATTAAATAACACTGGCGCCATAACGCAGCCTTATTTGACTCCCATTTTGACGTCGAAAGGCTCAGACTGGAGCCCACCAGCAAGAACTCGTGCTTGCATTCCATCATGGAGCTGACGAAGAACATTTCAAAGCTTTGGTGGAACTCCAACTTTTCCAAGCAAGAGCCAAAGTAGTTCGCGATTAACTGTGTCAAAGGCTTTGGAGAGATCTATGAAAGCCATAAAAATGTCCTTCTTTTGTTCCCGACATTTTTCTTGGATTTGGCGGGTATCAAAGATCATGTCTGTGGTACTGTGTTCCTTGCGGAAACCACTTTGTGTTTCGGGGAGGATCCCTTCTGAAATTCTCTGAACTAACCGTGCTAGCATGATTTTTGACATAACTTTGCCTGCAGCAGCAAGCAGGGAAATACCCCTGCTATTACCACAAACAGCCGTGTCTCCTTTCTTTTTAAAGATGGTCACGATGTTAGCATCTTTCAGGTTCTGTGGTAAAATCTCAGAGGCCCATATTTTGCTGAAGATGGTGTGGAGGTTATCAACCAGGTGATCCCCCCCATACTTATAGCATTTAGCAGGAATATCATCCGGGCCAGGGCACTTGTTGTTTTTAAGTCCTTGTATGGCAGTTCGGATCTCATCTATTTGAAGAGGCTCCTCAAGATCATTAATGACTGGTAAGTTTGGTATGGTGTTGAGTACTTCGGGTGTAGTGGGATTTTCTTGATTAAGGAGAGTAGAAAAGTGCTCTGCCCATCTGTTAAGGCTCTGTTGGCTATCCTTGTAAAGACTAGCATCATCAGCCGATCTCACAGGAGCAATGTTCCTCTTCTGTGGGCCGTATGCATACTTAATAGCGTCATAGAAGCCCTGAGAGTTGTTAGTGTCGGCGTGTTGTTGAATTTCCTGGGCTTTTCTCACCCACCATTTATTTTCCATATTGCGCAGAGTTCTTTGGACCTGAGATCTGATAGTGTTGAACCTAATTTTGTGGGACTGTGATAGTGGATTTGCTAGTACCACGTCGTGAGCTTGTCTTTTGGCCGCCAATAGGTTGTGAATTTCCACAGTTTTTTCATCAAACAAGTCGTGATTTTTCTTTCTCGAGAATCCACAAACCTCAGCAGCTGCTTCATGGACTGCAGCTTGGAACCCTTTCCACATGTTTCCTGAGGTCTCGTTTGCATTTTCTGATGTGCTTTGAAGGGTCTCTAATTTTTTTCTGACTTTATCTTTGTAAAATGCGCACGTTGTTGGATTACTGAGAGCTTTATAGTCAATTTTCTTGTTGGGTGGCCGTCTGGGGTAATGGGGCTGGATTGCTAGATTAAGTATACTACACACACACACACACACACACACACACACACACACACACACACACACGATCTCTCTCTCTCTCTCTCTCTCTCTCTCTCTCTCTCTCTGAGGAAATGTTGTCCGATGGATAAATAGGTTATTAAGCCGAGCAGTAACTTCAACGACAATCACCGAACACACATTCAACATATTTTGTTCATCCCCTAAGGCACATAACACCTGTTACCCCGGCCCCCCAGCTCCTCCTTTCGGTCCACGAATCTATGAATCTTATGTTTCATTAGTTGGCTGGTGAGACGAGAGCACTTTTCTTGTAGCCTGTACGTTATATTAATTCCCTCAAGATTATTTTTTGCCTCCACTGAATCCACGCGTTGCCACTTGGTTTTGTTAAATTAACGGAACCCTGCGCAAACCTAACGGGTAATAACCATTGCCACTAAAATGGCCATCTCTCGCTGCTAAGAACAGGAACCTATAACTGCTAAATGTAGTAACTTGTCATCAGTGAAACGGTTACTTATCGCTGCTTTATTTATTTTTATTTTTTTTAATTTTTTTTTACAGCAAAGGAGACAGTTCAAGGGCACACAAAAAGCAAACATTAATAAAAAAAAAAGCTGTTCAACTCACACAAACGAGTAATTCCCGACACAGTTATAATGACTATATAGCACGTTAAATCTACCAGAATAAAGTAGGGTTAAGCTTCGTTTTAGTTTACTTTTAGATAACTTTCCACAATTTTGAGAGCAGAGATCGCGGTTAAGATTCGTTTTAGGTCCGTGCCAGTATATCATTACCTACCTTATGAAACCTCAGTATCTCTTCATATATCTTTTCTACAAACCTTCAACAGTCATGGAAACGCTTTGAAAATCCAATTCAAGGATTTTTTTTTTACTCTTGAAAATAGGGGATAATGTTTACGAAAGCGCGTCGCCTCCTCTGCTGACCGCGGCGACGCTGCAGCGGGTGTTGCGAGAAATACCTCCTCGCTGAAATAAGTCACATAACCAGGGGGGGTACGCCCCCCCTGGTTAGAAGGGGGTGTCGTTAGTAGGTCGTAAAGTTCGGTTGGAGTAGTTTAAATATGCTCCCCGACCCTAAGCCCTCTGCGAGCTATTTTGCGGCTGCGGCGGCTGCAGCGTCGCCGCGGCCAGCAGAGGAGGCGACGCGCTTTCGTAAACATTATCCCCTATTTTCAAGAGTAAAAAAAAAGTCCTTGAATTGGATTTTCAAAGCGTTTCCATGACTGTTGAAGGTTTGTAGAAAAGATATATGAAGAGATACTGAGGTTTCATAAAGTAGATTATGAGATACTGGCACGGACCTAATACGAATCTTTACCGAGATCGCATTAGCACATATCAGAACCCCTTGGACACGTATTACTCTATGCAGAAAGTTAACACCAGACCAACCCAAAACACCGCGATTATCTCTTAATTGCTCTCCGGCCGCTCGCCACTTTCGCCCCTGCATCCTGTCCGCGATGGTCTTCTCACCACCTCGCGAAACTTTACTACTAATCAGCATCACAAATTAGTAATATGAGTGAAATGACAGGCTATCCACCATAACTGATAAAACAACCAAACACAGACTCCTTACCAACTACTGCCGTGTTTTCTGTAACACTTGCGTTCGTTCTTGTTTGTTGCTTGAGTCAGGTCGTTGCTTGCGATACACAACTACTGTCCAGGTCACTGGCCGACTGAGCCGCTCCACCAGAATCATCACTAACAACCGCACTAAAAAATAGTCAAGTCACGACAGTAAAGCCAAAGTGTCCACAGCAGCAGCAGCTCCAGCGGTAGGTGCTCCACGGCCAGCTGTGACGATGCTACTAACGGCCCCCAGCTTCAGTAGCTCTGCCGACCTGAACCAGAGCTCGAACATAAGCTCCATCAGGTGTCGAGCCGTTGACCATGGAGATCATGCCAAACGCATTATTAATGCCATTATTACTTATCTTTGATCATATTCATATGCCTGAAGTATGCCACTTTGCCTTCACGTTTTGTTTAAGCTCGGGCAACTGGACATTCCTGGCGGTCTGTGAGGCTGGGGAAAGAATTTCATTGAAAGAATCTTTGAACCGCGAAGCTTCGTGACGTTCTGCACCACAGCTTCAAGATGCGCTCGTTCGATTTGGACATTTGTCAGTTGTAATTCGTCTTCTAGTAGTCTGGTGACTTTGACGGCAGTTGGTCTTTAGTTCCCCTTTCATGACGCTCCTCTATACCAATAGTTCTAGTAGATTTTTGCGTTAATTGTACTCCTCTTCCTTCTCTATTTTAGTTCACTTTCTTCATTGGTGAACAGTTTTATATAGCTACTGTTTAATGGTCGCCATTTTTTTTTTATATTGCTACAACTTCCCTGCGTGAACTCTTAACTGGGTGTCAACTCGTTAATTGGTGACTAACGATTTTCCATTATCATTCACTTGTTCCATAAATACTGCCAATATTTTACGATATATACTCGTCTCCCATTTCCCCTCTAATGCACCTCTTCTATTTACATCGTCCCCTCCTTTACTACCACTTCTACGCCTATTCTTGCATACCCCTTTAAAGCCCCCCAATTCCTCTTTCTGTCTCGTAACTCCTCTACCAGTCTCTATCCCTCTCCTATACTCGTCTTTCTCTCCCCCTCATGACCCAATCACCACCATCTCTACTCCTTCACTTCTATCCCTGTTCTCCCCTCCCCCTTGGAAGCCACTCCACTCCCCTTTCTGCCCCCTTACCTCTCCTACCAGTCTCTTTCCACCCACGCCCCGCCGCCCCGCCCCCCTGGTGAGGACACGGCCAGACTAATCCCTCCTACTTGGTGGCTCCGTGACGAATAGGCGGCGAGTTCCCGTGGCGCAGGCAGGACACTGGGCAAGGGGGGGGCAGCGGTGTGTGTGTGTGTGTGTGTGTGTGTGTGTGTAAAAAACGAGTGCTAAAGCGATGGGTATTCACGTAAAAGAAGGAAAGGTTAATTGCGAGTTTTCATTTGATTATCTTTTTTTCGTTCAGCCATTGTTCTTGTTGTTGTTGTGGTGGTGGTGGTAGTGGTGGTGGTGGTGTTGGTAGTGGTGTTGGTTGAAGCAATTGGTGCTGGTAGTAGTAGTGGTGCTGATGAGAGAGAGAGAGAGAGAGAGAGAGAGAGAGAGAGAGAGAGAGAGAGAGAGAGAGAGAGAGAGAGAGAGAGAGAGAGAGAGAGAGAGAGAGAGAGAGAGAGAGAGAGAGAGAGAGAGAGAGAGAGAGAGATGAAGTATGAAGTATGAAGTGGGAAGAAGAAAATAAAAGAAAGCTATGGCGGTATAGATTATGTCAAAGATGAAAGAAGAGAAAAACTGAGGTAGACAATAATTTTGGGAAAGCTGCCACAAGAGCTAAGGGAGATAAATCAGAGGGGTTAAGGATTAGGATGAGACTGATGGGACGATAAGAGGGGTGAAGCAGGGATGAAAGAAAAAGATTAATGGGAGGGGAAGCTGAATCTAAAAGTAAGAAAAGAATAAAACGACGTGGGGAAGGAAAAGAAAGGGATGGTGGAGGAGGAGCGGAAGTGGGTAATAGGTGTGTCACTACATCGAGAGACACTGAATAACTGTGGGGAAGGAAAGAGATGGCACGACTACTTAAAGTGTCGTAGTTGATGGAATAAGTGTGTGTGCGCGGGAGGAACGCAGAAGAAAAATGAAGAGCGTGGCATACTTACCTTCCTCCATCCTATTTGCTGCACGTCATCATTCCTCCCGTTATGCATCTTTTCTTACAATTCCTCATACCTCACCTCCTTCTTCCCCTCTCACAACTCTCCCCCCTCGCCTCTGCCCTTCCTCCTCTCCAGGCTGTCATTCCACTTGTTAGGGAGGATGGCGTCGGGTGATGTACCGCGCGGGGAGATCGACTCCACACTATAGGGAGCCTCCACGTTAGGCAGTGAGGGTGGGTGGGGCATGGGGGTAGCAGGTAGAAGGTAGGACAGGCAAGAAGGAATGGCCAGACGGCGAGTCAAGCGAGGTGGGACTGGAAGTCTCTATTAATACTTTTCAGCAGTGCCGCCTCGACTGGGACCAGGACGTAAGGGAAAAGTGTGTCCCCCCTACAAGGTTGAGGCTGAGGAAGTATTGTGTGGTCTGTCAGGGGGTCTGACATTTCTGTTACTCGGTATTAGAACGTTGGGTGTTGTTATCTACTCTCGCTCCGCACCGCTGCATCCCCACTCCGGCTCCCTCTCCCTCCCCGATCACCTATTCACCTTCCTTCCATCGTTTATATATATATATATATATATATATATATATATATATATATATATATATATATATATATATATATATATATATATATATATATAAAGGACGCTACTCGCCGCTACCACAACAGAAAATAGAAAAGAGTAGCCAAAAGAGAGGCCAATTTCGGATGGAGAGGTGTCTTTATGCACTTCTTGAAAGAGGACAAGTTATAGGCAGGAGGAAATACAAACGAAGGAAGACAGTTCCAGAGTTTACCAGTGTAAGGGATGAAAATATGAAGATGCTGGTTAACTCTTGCATAAGGGGTTTGGACAGAATAGGGATGGTATAGAGTGGACAGTCGAGTGCAGCGGGGCCACGAGAGGGGGGGAGATATGCAGTTAGCAAGTTCAGAAGAGCAGTCAGCAGCTGCCTTGTATAGGCCGACCGGCCTCTTGCAGACTCCTTACGTTCTTATGTTTTTATGTACTTGTAAAAATATCGATAGAAGATAGAGAGGCAACATGGCGGCGGAATTTAAGAGGTAGAAGACTATCAGTAAGAGGAGGAGAGCTGATGAGACGAAGAGCCTTAGACTCCACTCTGTCCAGGAGAGCTGTGTGAGTGGAGCCCCCCCACACATGAGATGCATACTGCATAGGAGGGCGGACAAAGCCCCTTTAAATGGAATGCATATGTGTGGGGGAGAAGAACTGGCGGAGACGATACAGAACACCCAACCTCGAGGAAGCTGATTTAGTGAGAGAAGAGATGTGAAGTTTCCAGTTGAGATTTTGAGCTAAGGATAGACCAAGGATATTTAGTGTTGAAGAAGGTGACAGCTGAGTGTTATCGAAGAATAGGGGATAGGTGTTTGGAAGATTGTGTCGAGTTGATAGGTGGAGAAATTGGGTTTTTGAGGCATTGAAGGACACAAGGTTCTTTTTGCCCCAATCGGAAATGATGGCAAGGTCTGAGGTTGAGAGGGTCTTCTATTGAAAGAAGTTGAATAATGCAGAGTGGAGTCGTCAGCGTATGAGTGGATAGGACAGTTTGTTATGGAGAGAAGATCATTGATGAATAACAGGAAGAGAGTGGGTGATAGGACAGAGCCCTGTGGAACACCACTGTTAATAGGTTTAGGGGAAGAACAGTGACCGTCTACCACCGCAGAGATAGAACGGCCGGAAAGGAAACTGGAGATAAAGGAACAGAGAGAGGGATAGAATCCGAAAGAGGGAAGTTTAGAAAGCAAAGACTTGTGCCAGACTCTGTCGAAAGCTTTTGAATGGCAGTTAATGATGTATTTGAAATTTTAATGAGACATAAAATCCACCATTACATATTTTATTTTCCTTACTCACCCCTATTGATCAGCTCACGCACTCCCAAGGGTGCGCGCACCACACTTTGGTAACCGCTGCTTGAATCCATGACGCACCTTTCAAGGTTTCAATCCGCCTGGTACCGCGTCTCTACACGTCTATATCCCCCAATCTCTCCTTTCTGCCAACTTCCCTCTCATCAAACACACAACTTTCAATGCTTCACTCCATCCTGCATCGCGTCCTCTCACGTCTACATCCTTTAATCATTATTTTCCTGCCTACCTACCACCCATCCCTAGCTTCCTCCTCTCGCTACACCTTATTGTTTTCTCCTTTTCTACCTTCTCTCCTCTGCCTACCGTCCTTCCATCCCTATATTCCTCCTCACCACACCTTGTTTTCTTGTCTAGCGCAGCGCAGAAGGCAGTCACTCTTTGGTATAGAAGGAGCGCAAGAAGGGCCCTCCGAGCTCCATATATCACGGCGACCCGACACAGCTTTAATTTACTGCTGGTTTATCTGCGCGGAGGTTAATGGTCTTGGCCTAATTTGATGCTCCTTTGTTAGACACCTTGCAGAGAACTTGATGCGTGTGTGCGTGCGTTCGTGTTTGTGTTGTATTGTGTTGTGTAAAGGTGTGTGTGTGTGTGTGTGTGTGTGTGTGTGTGTGTGTGTGTGTGTGTGTGTGTGTGTTTCTCTTTATTCATCTCATCTCCTTTTGCTATCTCCCCTGCCATCCATGCTCCTATCCTTCTCTTACTTCCAGCATCACTTTTCTCGACATCCCTGAAGCTCAACACCTCGTCCAACACCACCCTTTCCTTCTCCCCACCCAATACTCTTCCTGATATCTCTGTAGGTCAACTCTCTTACCCTCCACTTTTTTCCTTCCACCCATCGCCTCCGTAAATTGACTCATCAGTGTCTTCCAGATCCCCGCCCGCTTACTAAACAATACCCCGTGCAACACCATTCTTGGAGCCTCTTCCCTCTAGCCCTACTTGATCGCAGTGCTATAATGATACCGCGCCGATACACGGATGAATATATTGGACACCCTCGACTTGAGATGGGTTGACTTCCAAGTAGGGAATATATAAGGATCATAATTTGTATGCGATCCGGTCACATTGGTCTGTAAGGCATGTCTGATGCTTGAAGTTGATACGGACGTGTTGCTGGAAAAGGTTTGTGAGATATACGTGCACATGGAAGGTATATCGCTCATTTTGGCAACGATGAAAAGAAAATAACTTTATAGATACTTAAACTAGGATGAGCAAGTAAACACTATACAGCCCATTTATTCCTCTCACTCCGTTCTGTGAAGGCGCGGATAGTACTGTTAATGCTACCGTACATTAGTCAGGGAGCTATTTTGCGTTATGTTTCAGGTTGCCTTCCTCAATATCCTCGTCTTCTGGTCTTCAGCGTTTTAAAGTTACTTTTTTTACATCATATTGATCTCATTTGGAGAGTAAAAGAAAAATGTACTATTTTTCGCCCTCTGCAACCTTGTGCTTCTCCATCCCCTCCAATTACAGTAAACAGAAATTGCACATTTATTTTTTTGAGAACCGTTTTTTGTCTTTCAAAATCGTGTGCTGCTCCTTTCATTCCAAAAGAAAAAAAAAAGGTAAAAGAATGTCCCTTACTTTCAGGATTACTTTTCGCCTCTTATAATTCTCTGCTTCTCCGTCAATAACAAAGAATAAAAACTACCTTGTCTTATTGATAAGCTGACGCAATGATCATGACTAATGCCAGGTTGCGGGCACTATCAGATCAGTACTCTTTTTATCTTTTTCGTTAATTATAAAATAAACAGCGAATGTACATTGCCTTCAAAATATGATACTGGCAATGGATGAGTAGTGAGCGTGCTGGCATGGCGTCCAACGCGTCCCGCCCGCTGCAAAAACAAGCTAGCAATTTTTCAGTTATCGCCGAGTGGCCTAAGATAACCCACATGCTGTTCTGAAGACCAACTACAAACTCAGACTCGATTCTATCTCAAGTAGGATCAAAGATGAGCTCCGGGAGGGCAGCATGGGCCTAGCAAGATAGCGCCACTCTAAACATTTGCTTGCGCCATAACTAGCTTGGGGCGACCACCAAGCCTCATCAAGAAAGCCTATCGGCGCCGTAGGGAAAACGTAAAGGAAATATTACATAAACTACGATTGACTGTATGCACAATCCCTTGCGTCTCTCTTTCCTGTTAACACTCTTTTAGGTCATCCCCTGACTGTATGCACTCCTTAAGATCCTCCTCTGGCTGCAATCACTCTTTTAGGTCCCCCTCTGGCTGCATGCACTCTTTTGGGTTTTCCTCTGAATGCAAGGACTCTTTTAGCTGTTCTTCTGATTGCATGAACTCTTTTAGCGATTCGTCTGGCTGCATGCACTCTTGTAATCTTCCTCTGACTGCATTAACTTTTTCAGGTCTTCCTCTGAATGCAAGGACTCTTTTAGGTCTTCTTCTGAGTGCATGAAGTCTTTTAGTGATTCGTCTGGCTGCATGCACCCTTTTAATCTTCCTCTGACTGCATAAACTCTTTCAGGTCTTCCTCTGAATGCAAAGACTCTTTTAGCTCTTCTTCTGAGCGCATATAAACTCATTTAACCGTTCATCTGGCTGCATGCACTCTTTCCTTTAGCTCTCCTCTCCTTACAGACCGCGACGAGTGCCAAGTGAACAACGGCGGATGTGAACATTCTTGCAAGAACACCGTCGGCTCTTTCATGTGCTGCTGCAGCCCAGGGTTCAGACTCAAGCACGACGGTAGATCATGTCAAGGTGGGCATGGGACACCATTCGGTTCCTTTTTTCTTCAATGACTCGCTATTTCCTTATATTCATTCTTTTCACGTATATCTCCATATGTACCTTTTTACATGTACATATGTACCTTTTTCTTCTATGGGATTTTTTACATCTCTTTTACACATACGTATTTCTTGTTGATATTGTTTCCTATAGACTTTGTATTTTCACACCTTCCTCCTGTTGTTTTAATCATAATTGCGACACTTAATATATTTTTCCATTCCCTTCTTTGTTTTCGTACTCTTATCCTGTATTTTTTTTCTTCCTCCTGTGTCCCAAATGTATTCTACACTTCGTGTCCTCGCACTTTAATTTCCTGATCTTTTTCGTCCACTTTCGATTTTTTTTTTTGTTCTTTCTCATCATATACACCCTCTATTTCTCTACCTTCGTTTTCCTTCTAATATCCCTTGACTTGTCATGTCGCCTGTTTTGAAAACACTAAAGTGTCTGAGCGGAATAAAAACATAACTGACGATTATAAAGCCAACGAGAGAAGGGAAGCACAGGCCACCTCCTAACTCTTGCCTCCTCCTCCACCTTTAGACGTGAATGAGTGCGAGTTCCACAATGGCGGGTGTTCCCACGAGTGCGCCAACACGGTGGGGTCTTACCGCTGCCTCTGTGGACCCGGCAGTCACATGCTGCCTGACGGACGGACCTGCGTTGGTGAGCCAGCAGAGGACAGGATAGAAGAATAGGAAAGATGGAGGAGAGGAATGGGAGGGAGAGAGATGAAGATGAGTAGGACGGCAGTACATGTCGGTAGGAGACAGGGAGGAGTGGAATGGGAGGGAGAAAGATGAAAATGGATAAGAGGGCAGTGCAGGATGACAGGTGGCAGGGATATGTTGAAAGGGAGGTGACGACGACGACGACAGAGAGAGAGAGAGAGAGAGAGAGAGAGAGAGAGAGAGAGAGAGAGAGAGAGAGAGAGAGAGAGAGAGAGAGAGAGAGAGAGAGAGAGAGAGAGAGAGAGAGAGAGAGAGAGAGAGAGAGAGAGAGAGAGAGAGAGAGAGAGAGAGAGAGAGAGAGAGAGAGAGAGAGAGAGAGAGAGAGAGAGAGAGAGAGAGAGAGAGAGAGAGAGAGAGAGAGAGAGAGAGAGAGAGAGAGAGAGAGAGAGAGAGAGAGAGAGAGAGAGAGATGAGTAAATGAGATAAAACCGGGGAACAGAAGGAAGTTGGTCGACCAAAAAAAAAGGAAATGTAAAAATCATTGGGAGAGGAATATGGTTAAGATATTAGCAGAGAGAAAAAAAAAAAGAACGAAAACGAGAGGAAGTAGCAAAAAGGCGATATGAAAATTGAACATGTGAAGATGAGATGATAGAAGGGAGGGTATGGTGTTAATGAGATCAGGTAGTACTGAGGGCGAGGGAGTGAAAGGTATAATCAGGGAAGGTATAAGAAAGATACAGACATGGGACTTACGATAAAGTAGCTTACTCGATAGCGGAAAGAAGAAAATGAACAAAAGAGACTATAAGAAATAGAAGTAAAGAAATAACGGGCAGTAGAACAAAGGCAAAAATACACAAGTTGAAGAGAACGAACGCATGAATGAATGAACATCAGAAGTTAGTTTTTCCTGGATGTCCTAGAAATCGGACAGAAAATAGTTATAAACCAGGAAACTTCTGGAACAAATCCCTTAGATCTTACAGAGATTATGGTCGTGAATGGACTGAGTGCAAATCTCCATCTCACCCTCGCAGCCAAGCCCTTTTGACCCAAGCCATGGAGGCCTAACCCGAAGTGTCGTGTTGCAGATGGAGCTTCGTGTGCCGAGAGGAATGGTGGCTGCGACCATTACTGCGATGACGCAAGGGGCTGGGCAGAGTGCTCCTGTCGCCCTGGGTAAGTCGTAATTATAGAGGCACAGCGAGGAGGGAGGGAGGGGGTCGCCATTTATAGTAGGTGATGGTTAGCAGGGACGAGTTTGCATGCAGGAGGTCACTGGTAATTTCAAGGCAACAAGAGCTACTGATCCAAACGGCCTCAAGTGGTGCATGTCACTTGTATAATTGTCATTGGACGGCAGTATCACGCCGGATGGGGTACATCGATCGTACAGAGGAATAGACAGACCCATTAACAAGGAAGCTTTGATCTATAGCACAATTATTAATTCAAAGTTTCAGTTTTGTGGGGCGGGTAAAAAGGGGTCGCTGTCACTGGGAATCTGTTATTCCCCACTGGTCTTATTTTGTCCATGACCTTTTACTTCTACTCAGGTTCAAGTCTTTTCAGTGCACCAGATATTACACAGCACAAAGTTTCAAAATTCCCAGGTCGATGATGGTGTCCTTGTGTTTCAGGTACAGACTCGGGCGGGACGGTAAGTGGTGTGAGCCTCTTGACCCGTGCCTGGTGGACAACGGCGGGTGCCAACAAACCTGCTTGGCGGAGCAAGGCCATGTCCGCTGCAGCTGCAGAAGAGGCTTCACTTTAGCCAACGACCTTGTTTCATGTGTTGACCTTGACGAGTGTGCAATCCCTGATACATGCAGCCACCAGTGCCGCAACACATGGGGCTCCTACGAGTGCGTCTGTAACACGGGTTATCAGCTTGGCACTGACAACAGATCTTGCTTCAGTAAGTTATCCGGTTGGCAGACAATATGAGACAGAGAGGACTGATAAGGCGTTTAAAGCAGGAATCATAAGACCGCACACATATGACATAAGGCCAAACATATTGTGTTATCAATGTATCATTTCCCTCTTATAACTATTTAAGTCTGACGATCTTTAATCATGACTACTAAGGATTCTTTTTTAACATGTTTTATTGCAAGACACTGTGAGCATAGTAGTATAAAGAAACACCATTTATTCGTAGTTTCCCTCTCTCTTCTGCAACACTTCTAAGGAGAGAAAACTCCCATTCTCGTCGTCCCAAACAAAAAAATTACGAGAAAATAATCGTTACATCCTTTCCTCCCCAGTGATTGACATGGAGGTGATCAACTCATGCCTCGAAAACAACGGTGGCTGCCAACACATGTGTCGCCATGGCCCAGGCGGTGCCGTGCACCTGTCACCCGGGCTACGAGCTGAAGGCAGATGGCCGCACCTGCCAGGTGAGGCATCGTGATGCAGATCGAACGGCGCAGCCGAATCAAATCTTGATTATTGGCTTATAAACACATTATTTTGCTTACACGTCCAGTGTGTTAGCCGTTACCCTCTCTTATTTACCGCGTCAGGATGAGGACGAGTGTAGAGCGCGGACCCACCGGTGTCAGCAGGAATGTATCAACACAGCCGGGGGTTATGCGTGCGCCTGTACCCAAGGCTTCACGCTGAGCTCTGACACCTTCACTTGTCTGGGTGAGTAACCCACTGCCACAGTCTCCGCCTTGCTTTTCTCCCTTTGACGAAGAAGGTAACCTATGTACTTACCAACAGATGTTGATGAGTGTTCGATGGAAAACGGCGGATGCGAACACGAGTGTCAGAACACACTTGGATCTTTCACGTGCTCCTGCCGCAGAGGCTACGTGATAGTCGACGGTGCTCACTGTGACAGTGAGTTTTCAGTTACTTCACCATCGCAGCCATTTTTAAGCGTTTTCATGAATGAAACCCTTGGTATTTTCGGATACATAAATATAAAACATTTAACAGTAAATGACCAGACCGAATAACGCATTTTCTAATAACCACAGACATTTTATAGTTCGGTTTACACCTCACAGTGGTGAGCGGTGACTATGACATCGACTACTCTGGCCTCAACATCCGTGGTGATCAGGACATTGGCACTACGTCCCTGGAGGACGACTCACCGGTGCTGAACAGCTCTGGAACAATAAATAGAGACTTAAGGAACGGCGTGACCTACGCAGAGTACAGCAAGATAACGACACTTCAGACACGTGAGTGGACGCGTGGAACTGCACCCATGTGGACCGTTTGTACATGCAAAACAGACAATTGTTGTCGACAGGAAAATATAGTAAAATAATACTAGTTCTCCACGTGATATTTCGGGGTTTCAATGGGCAAGAACATGTTAAGTTACTTAAGACGGAAAATGTGAAAAGTCGAGGATGTTACATGTGCAAGTGTCAAACAGGAAAATGTATCCCGCAGGATGCGTTGCAGGGAACTTTGGACCCAACTGCTCCTTAACGTGTGACGACTGTCCGGGGGAGTGTGACGCATCGGGCTGTGTGTCCACCGGGCCAGAAGGGCGACCTCTGTGACTTCAACTGTTCTGCTGGTTTCTATGGGCGTGACTGTAACGAGGTGAGTTCAGTAGTGCCAAGATCTCAGGAACAGCAGCCACTTGGGTCACCATTGCCAGAGTTAGGTTGAACTTACCACTCATAAACTGTACTTAACCTCCGCTTGTGCAGAAAGAGTTCCAAAGGATTTACAAAATACCTTTATCCATCGTAGGTGTGTCGTTGTGAGAATGGCGGCACGTGTGACCCCGTGACGGGCAGATGCACGTGTCCGCCGAGTGTATCCGGCAACCACTGCGAAGATGGCTGTCCGGCAGGTAGTATATCAGCTCATCACTTTTCTTCATGCGATACCTATATATACTTATCAATATAGGTTTATCATTTTTACTAATGCAATTATGAGGGTCGAGAAACAAGACATGTTTAGCAGCACGTAACGTAACAACACTTCCTAACACTGACACCATCCTCGCCTTGTCCTCCCAGGGTATTACGGGGCGCAGTGTGACCGGCGCTGCCCCATGATGTGCCCCAACATGCGCTGTAACAAAGTCTTCGGCTTTTGCGAGTGTGACCCTGGACGCTTCGGGCCCAAGTGTAACATGCCATGTCCTTCCCTCACGTGGGGCCCAAACTGCCGCCACCAGTGCCTGTGCCAGGCCCGTTCGACGTCACGGTGCCATCCAGAAGTAAGATCATTTGTAATATGGATGGTGTGATGGTCTTGTTGTTGTTGCCTCATTTTTTGTTGTTGTTGTTATTAGTATATACGCCGTTGTCAACTACAAATATCACTTCATTCTTGACCAATAAAGGTTCTCGCCTTCACGTCTCTCTTTAAGAGCGGTGTGTGTGAGTGCAAGCCAGGATACGTTGGCGAGGACTGTTCCAAGGAGTGCCCTGAGGGTCGCTGGGGCGCAGGGTGTTTGCACGAGTGTCAGTGTGCTAGCGGGGCCACGTGCCACCCCGCTACAGGTGTCTGTGGCCTAGACTGTCCTCCAGGCTTCATGGGAACAGATTGTAACACACGTAAGCCACTATTGCCTCCCTTCATGTTGATTACTGCCATATGCTAAGATTATGCATTTATATCGAGTTGTTAATACTGAGAATACGTGTGTACAGCGTGTGCGGCAGGGCACTACGGGCCGGGGTGCATGAGGGCGTGCATGTGTGGTCTGCGGCCCTGCGACCCCAGCACCGGCGTGTGTCTCTGTCCTGCCGGGAAGAAAGGACCCAACTGTAACCAAGGTCAGTGGATGCTTGAGAGCAGTAGACTCTGTGGAGGGATTTCATTAGGGTCAAGTTTTTAGGAAAATTAATAAGGTTTTAAAAATGAGCAAATAAATGTGATAACTATTGTACATCCCCTTAACATTAAAGTTACTCCTCTTACCAGTGTGCTCTGATGAGGAATATGGCCAGAGTTGTCTGAAGACGTGTGAGTGTAAGAACGGTGCCACGTGCAACCCTGTGACCGGAGAGTGCCACTGTCCCTCAGGATACGTGGTGAGTTACAACCTCCGACAGACACTGTACCCATTCACTGCTGTGTGGACATATGGGGCATGGATTGAAGGGTTCTGCCTATCCATCGCCACTGTGCCCGGGATAGGAATCCGGGACTTATCGTTTGTGACGCGAGCATGCTAACCATTGGGCTATGGAGCTGTGTGTATGTGTGTGTGTGTGTGTGTGTGTGTGTGTGTGTGTGTGTGTGTGTGTGTGTGTGTGTGTGTGTGTGTGTGTGTGTGTACGTGCGCGTTCGTGTGTTTACGTGCGCGTTCGTGTGTGTGTTTGTGTGTGTGTGTGTGTGTGTGTGTGTGTGTGTATGTGTAGTACCGTTCACAATATTGTTTATGTCTCAGGGGCCGACATGTGAGGCGCGGTGCCCCGCTGGCCGGCACGGCGTCAACTGCAGTGAAACTTGTGGATGTCTGAATGGTGCCTCATGTCACCACGAAACTGGCAGGTGAGTGTGAGTTGTCCTTTTTTCACGACTTAGGATCTTTGAAAGGTGTCGGATGGTGAAGGTACATTACTTCATTGCATGTGTTCATATTCTCTCTAATTCTGTCCACACAGGTGCCAGTGTCGTGCAGGATTCACAGGTTTCAGCTGCGGTCAGCCGTGCCCTCTGGGACGATTCGGGGAGGACTGTGTGTCAGTGTGTGACTGCAATAACAGCGGCGGCTGTGACCGTGTGACTGGGCAGTGTAGCTGCGCCCCAGGATGGCGGGGCCGTCAGTGCGACATCCGTGAGTACCGCAAGGAACTGAGTTTTAAACAAACTTTTGAAAGTACTTTAGACCTGAAAAACTTTATAGGGGAATATTGTTGTCTGTCTTAATACGAACTATTAACCGAAATATCTTTCAGCGTGCGAGGCGGGCCGCTATGGGGCCGGATGTGCCATGAACTGCAGCTGTGCCAATGGAGCCGAGTGTGACCACATCTCTGGCGCTTGTGTCTGCAAGCCAGGCGAGTCTCCCACTACACTCCACTCCAAAATAAACTGTGTTCCATAAATTCACATAAATGGAAGGTTTCTATATCATAATTTTTTTAAGTAACCACATGTTTCTAACCCTCCTCAGGCTGGCGAGGAACGTTTTGCTCCAGGCCGTGCCCGGACGGCTTCTGGGGCGTGGAGTGTCGCTATCAGTGTGACTGTGACAAGGGGGCAACCTGTAATCCGGCGACGGGCGTGTGTTCATGTCCGCCTGGCAAGCATGGCCACCACTGCTCCAGGAGTGAGTGTGGCATTATTTTTATGACCTACAAGTCTCGGCATTTTCTTACCTAACTGACCACCTTTAGTTTCGACAGTCTGCCATTACATTGCTGTCTTTAGATCACTGTTTATTTTTGCTCAGTATATTATTTTAGTAAATCACGTGCTGAGTAGGTAAGTGATATGCTGATTTTCTGTATCGTCCGCAGCCTGTCCGAGTGACCGGTGGGGAAACGACTGTCAACATGTGTGTCTCTGTCACAATGGAGGGGTCTGTGACCGCGTGTCCGGGGCTTGTGTGTGTCCTGCTGGCTACATCGGTGCTACATGTCAAGACAGGTGTCCTAACGGCACCTTCGGCAGTGGATGTCAGCATACCTGCCTGTGTCAGCATGGCGCCAGCTGTCAGCACAACACAGGAGCATGTGTGTGTCCACCTGGCTACACCGGCACGTACTGCGAGCGAGGTTAGAGAAAACACGATGTCTTGAAAAGATGAGGACCATTATATTCAGATAAAAGCCTTTAAATTTTCATATGAAAGTAATAAAATTGTGTACCTGTTTATTATTAAGGGTAGTACATTTGGAATCGTATGTTTGATTCCGTGCCTAAGTCTTGGCCTTGCAGGGTGTGGGCCGGGGAGGTACGGACCAGGGTGCAGCCTCACGTGCCAGTGTGCGAACGGCGGCGAGTGTGACCCAGTGAGCGGTGCTTGCAAGTGTATGCCAGGCTGGTGGGGGCCCCACTGCAACAAGTCTTGCCCACTAGGTTAGTTAAGTTTTACCCTAAGCTGTTTATAAGTGTGTGTGTGTGTGTGTGTGTGTGTGTGTGTGTGTGAGAGAGAGAGAGAGAGAGAGAGAGAGAGAGAGAGAGAGAGAGAGAGAGAGAGAGAGAGAGAGAGAGAGAGAGAGAGAGAGAGAGAGAGAGAGAGATGGAGAGATAGAGAGAGAGAGAGAGAGAGAGAGAGAGAGAGAGAGAGAGAGAGAGAGAGAGAGAGAGAGAGAGTGTGACACTGGTGGGAGCGGTGTGAGTCAGAAGAGAGAGAGAGAGAGAGAGAGAGAGAGATAGAGAGAGAGAGAGAGAGAGAGAGAGAGAGAGAGAGAGAGAGAGAGAGAGAGAGAGAGAGAGAGAGAGAGAGAGAGAGAGAGAGAGAGAAAGAATGAAGGTAAACAGACATATGAAAAGAACTAAAGTTGAAGACTATAAGAACGAACAAAGAGAGAGAGAGAGAGAGAGAGAGAGAGAGAGAGAGAGAGAGAGAGAGAGAGAGAGAGAGAGAGAGAGAGAGAGAGAGAGAGAGAGAGAGAGAGAGAGAGAGAGAGAGAGAGAGAGAGAGAGAGAGAGAGAGCAGCAGCAGCAGCAGCAGCAGCAGCAGCAGCAGCAGCAGCAGCAGCGAGTTCTGCTGATCATCTGATACCAGCAGTGACCGCCACAACGCTCTCTTCCAGGGAAATGGGGCGCGGAGTGTGAGCGTGTGTGTGACTGCGAGCAGGAGGCGCGTTGCCAACCCATCACAGGCCAGTGCCAGTGCCCGCCAGGCTTCATCGGTGACAAGTGTCAGTTCAGTAAGTACCCAACATTTAACCATCTCCTAGTGATGGGTGATACTCGATTATTTCAGTAATCAATTATTTCGATTACTTCTGTGGTCAGTAATCGATTACTAATCGATCACTTTTCGATTACTTTCACCTTAATTTGGATTGTACAGTGGTATATTGGTAGAGTATGGAGTATAATGTTATGGTATATGTTCTCTCTCTCTCTCTCTCTCTCTCTCTCTCATAACCAAATATTTAATAATAATGTAAAATATCCGGGAAAAAAATAGCATAAAATTTAATTAACAAAAATCAAAATGGAGCTCACAAACTCGTGATTTTTAATAATTATCAAGTAATAGTTTGGTAATCGACTACTAGGAATTATAATCGATTACTAATAAAATTACCTTGTAATCGATGTAATCAATTACAAGTAATCGATTACCCCCACCGCTACCACCTGCTTACTTTTCTGAAATAAACGTATGAATATGAGACTTCATAGACATTTTTTTTTTTTTTTACGTCTACGCCTATAGCGCCGGTAGGCTTGTTTGAGGGGCCTGGATGGTAGTCGGCCCCAGCCCGTCATGGCGCAGGCAAGTGCTTATAGTGGCGCCATCTTCTCTTGGCTCATGCTGCCCCCCGGAACTCGTTCTTAATTAACTTGGACGGTTTCCTCTAGAGTTCGGGTTGATGGGTGGTCTTCAGGACAGCATGTGGGTAGTTTTAAGCCACTCGGCGGTGACTGGTGGTAGCGTGGGGATTCGAACTCGCGTCGTCTATCACGCGGTGAATGTGGGCCCAGCACGCTACCACTCAGCCATCGCCTACCCTGACCCTAATTACTTTGATTTGTCATTCCAGTCTGTGCCTTGGGTCAGTACGGGGTGGAGTGCAACAACGAGTGTCGCTGTGGCCCATCCCAGCCGTGTGACCACGTGAGTGGGAAGTGCGCGTGTCCCCCAGGCCGTGAGGGACAGCAGTGCCACCAATGTGAGTCAGCTTCTCACGCCTCACTCACCATCATTTCATACTTGCTTGGCTTCCATTGCAACACATAATCAATTTACTCATCCCACCGCATATAAACAACTCGACCCCTTCACAGACTGTGCCGAGGGCCTGTGGGGAGAGGGCTGCCGCCAGAAGTGTAAGTGTGCCGGATCATCTCTCTGCGACCCCATGACTGGCGAGTGTTTCTGCCCCGCGGGGCAGAGGGGCAGGAAGTGCCGCAGAGGGTGTCTCAGGGGACGCTACGGAGTCAACTGTAAACAGGTGAGCTTTACAAGACCGATTGTGTGCTCCCCAAGCCATTACTACTATGGACTCCTCATCAGATAGACACTGCTGAGCGTAACATTTTCACTTTCCTCCTAAACAGAAATGTCAGTGTAAAAACGGGGGAACGTGTGACCGTGTAACGGGTCAGTGCCAGTGTCGCGACGACTACTATGGTGCCACGTGCTCCCTCGCCTGTCCTGCCGGCACCTATGGGCCGGGTTGTAACCAGGTACGGTTTCTGACGGTATGCATGTGGATGAGTACTTGCTGTGTGATCCCAAACCTACAGTGAAACTTTGTAATGCGTTACCGGCAGACGTGTGAGTGTCAGCATGGCGGGGTGTGTGACTCAAGCGGGGCGTGCAGCTGTCCGGCGGGGTACTCGGGGAAGCTCTGGGAGACCACCTGCTCACAGTGCACCTGGGGCGGACACTGCTCCTCTCAGTGCCACTGCCAAAACGATGCACTTTGCCATCCAGGTAACAACACAAACCTGAAGCAATTCCCATAATAATGCAAGTTACTTACTTTGGCAATACCTGAACTAAAGTTCCATACTCTGAAATAATGCACATTGAACTCTTCCTCTCACATTTCTCTTAGTTTCTACAATCCTGCCATTCGTCTTTCTTTGTTCCACCAATACAATACAGAGAAGCTTCATTTGTCTATAAAAAAAACTCTGGAAAGTAAATCAGTTTCCATACACTTTGAAGGAATTGAGCGGTGCTTTGAGGTTAGGCGTCTTTTATCGTCTCCATCAGTTATTTTTCCTTCCTATAGCTACCCATAGGCAAGGGCCTAGCCCCCCCTCGTATGGAAAATGCATCTAGTGTGTAGGAGGTTTACAGACGCGGTCCTTTTAGACAGAGTAGACACATTGGCTTTTCGCCTCGACAGCTCTCCTCCTCTCACTGGTTCTTCTACCTCTTGTATTCCGCCGCAAAGCTGCATCTCTTTCCATCTTTTACTACTATTTTCATACAACCTGTTCTTTTGAACTTGCTCTTGCATGGCCCCACCCCCCTGCGGCCTTGATGCACAAGCTTTTTACTCTTGCTCAGTCCCAATTATGTTGAAATATCTAATGCGGGAGTTTATAAACATCATTCTTTCATTCCTTTCCTTGTCAACTCTGGAACAGCCTTCCTTCATTTGTGTTCCCTTCAGCCTACGACTTAAACGCAGTTAAAAAGAGAATATCAAGAATCCTTTCCAGCTGATTTTTAACAATAATTTTGAATGCTCCTTCTCTTCGTTTTTGGGCAGCAGCAACATAGGGCTTTTTTTCTATATCTTATTTTTTCGCCCCCGAGCTGCCTCCTTTGCTGTAAAAACAAACAAAATAAAAAGTAATTTCTACTGTTGCTTCACAGCCACCGGGGAGTGTCTGTGTGGCCTGGGATGGACCGGGCCACACTGCGACCAGGCGTGTGAGCCGGGCAAGTACGGACCAGACTGCCGCATTGACTGTGCCTGCCACCACAACGCCTCCTGTGACCGCTTCTCGGGCTGCTGCGAGTGTGGGCCAGGCCGCTACGGACGCTATTGTGAACTAAGTGAGAGTTGGAAACAAGTTGTTTGCGATGATGGAATATTTGAGAAGGAATGGCCTTACGAAAACTCATAGGAAACTTTTTGCACTTAAAAAAGTTGTCATGTCTTTGGTCAGTATCTTCACGCATACAAACCTTAAAGAATTTTCTTAAATTAGTTTTCGTGCTGACTGGCAAAGCTAAAGTTCTTACTTCCCCCGTTAGTGTGCCCCCCAGGGTTCCATGGAGAATATTGCTCCCGCGTGTGTGACTGCCGCAACGGTGCCACCTGTGACCCCCAGAATGGCCAGTGTCGCTGTCTGCCTGGCTTTATGGGCGACACGTGTAATGACGTCTGTCCTTCAGGTAATGTAACACCTTTGAACTTAGTAGACCACAGTTACCTTTCTAATTCAGTTTTTCTAATACAAAATACAATGTAATTACTGTCCCAGCTACGATTTGTTTTTAAGAATTTCGTGAATCAGTCAGACGCCATTTTTCTGGTCTTAATTAGTGGAATATCTTGCTCAGTGATATTATTTTTTTGAAATAAATAGTATAGCTCGTGTATCTATTTATCAGTTCTTATTTTCTCTACGTTACTTGGAAATATGATCGCGCCATGTTATAACAACTTAACCGATATTATAGCCACAGTTTTTCCGCAGGCATGTTCGGTGCTCACTGCCGCCAAAAGTGCCACTGCGGCCCATACACTTGCAGTAAGGAGACAGGGGAATGCCAGTGTCCGCCAGGCAGAACAGGAACTAACTGTGCTATGCGTGAGTACATTGTACACTCCCACCTTCCACTCCTTGATGTTCGTTGTTATCGTTGTCTTTCCATTTTCTCACCTGGGAAACTGATGACATTACTTGTTGGCTTATTTAATTCTGTGACTGGAAATGGTAACGTAATGTGGTGGGCGTCCCTTAACTGCGTGAATGTGTACGTCAACACATCTCATACATGCAATATGTATACATCAAACGCCTCACAATACAGTAAAAACAAATCCTACTCACAATGCATTCAAAATACAGCACCATAATCACAAAGCACTTACAATGATACAGAATTGGCATGGTAATGTGTATATAGGTGGGTATGCATACATTTTATTGCAAGAAAAAAATCTAACAAGGGGTATTTTTAACAAATGTTTGAAAACTTCACATCTATTAAAAAAAAAAAAAACTAGGTTCGAGCACCCTTCAGCTGACATGTTGCGTAATTTTAGGCAAAACTCGCTAAAATGAACAAACTGTGACTGATTTGGTGACCCCCCTCCCCCTCCCCGCACCCTCGATAGATGTTGCATCGTGTTTCAAGCAAATATACAATAAATACTCTTGAGAACTGCGTTTTTTTCGGAAAAAATCTCTGAAATAAAAATTTTCATGGCATTCACTGGTATCTACAGACTTACTGACAATTTTGTTTAGTACTTCAGTCTATAACATTAATAGACATTATAAAGTCATTAAAATCCAAGAGGCAGACACAGAATGAATAGAAAGACCTAAACATTATAGTAAAAAGCAAAAAATTCTCTTATAGTAGAATACGAGCCTGGTGATTCTCAACAGACCAAACCTGGCAACGAGATGGTGCCTCCTGTTACCCTCGCCTTTGAGCGAATAACAGCTATGCATGTATAAAGATTATGAATATGACTGAATGCACAAATAACGACTCTTTGTAATAATTTGTATGTGTATCTAACTCGTAAAGGAGAGAAGTAAAGGTATAGGAAACAATACCTTTATTAGGTATCATCTCAACACCACAGAGGTATACATAAAATATAGGCTATGTATTTATGACCACGCTAAAAAGTGCCATCCAACACAGTAAAGATTTTTTAACGTGCCTATATCTCATTTCCTAACTTTCTGTTATGAACGTTTTCTACTAACCTTTAAGTCTCCTGAAACCCGTAGGAAACATTTTTTTTTAAGTGTTCGCCTATAGCACCGGTAGGCTTTCTTCTGGGGCCCGTCATGGCGCAGGCAATTTTTATAGTGGCGCCATTTACTCTTGGCTCATGCTACCCCCCGGAACTCATTCCTGATTCACTTGGACGGTTTCTTCTCGAGTCCGGGTTGATGGGTGGTCTTCAGGACAGCATGTGGGCAGTCTTGGACCACTCGGCGGTGACTGAAAAATCCCAAGTGGTAGCGTGGGGATTCGAACCCGCGTCGTCCAGCACGCTGTGAATGCAGAGCCCACACGCTAACCACTCAGCCACCGCCTACCCATATATGTTATAACAAGTGAGAAAAAGGCAATGAAGTGCGCAAACACGCGGCCACTTGCTGCGATACAGCCGAAAGCGTCCCAAGGCTCACCACCAAAAGTCTCAATAAGGAATGTTTAATCTCTTTCCCTTATGGGGGCATTTCCCTCCTTTAGAGCTTAGCTCCCCTCATTCCCGGCTTGATTCATGGGTTTTAGTTACTCCTCCGTCCGTGGGTGGTGAGCCACGGGACGCTTTCGGCTGTATCGCAGCCTGTGGCCGCGTGTTTGCGCACTTCATTGCCTTTTTCTCACTTATTATAACACCCATAAATATCCCTTTTTTACCTCCGCCAACGAAGTTGGGAGGAGGTTATATTTTCGGTCCGGTCAGTATGTTTATTTATTTGTTTGTTTGTTTGTTTGTTCGTGAGCAGTCTCCTGTGCACAATTTTTCGGATATCTCAACCAATTTTTCAGGGAAGCTTCGTGTCCATCCAGAATAGAACCCATTAAATTTGTGATGTCAAAGGTCAAGGTCAAGGTCGCACAAAACGTCATTTTGGCCATAACTTCGGTTCTCGTCGTCGTAGACTTCAGACTTGGTTCATATTTTAGCTCATGGAAAAACACACCTTGCATGGCCTTGACTTTGACCTTGACCTCGAAAAGTTCGCCAAAGGTCAAAGTTAAAAAAAAAAAAAATCATCACATTTCGAAAAAAAATGCTTCCATATGATGCACCTTGCATCCAGAATCGAACCCATTATTTTTTTTATGTCAAAGTTTAAAGGGCAAGGTCAAGGTCGCACAAAACATAATTTTGGCCATAACTTCGGTTCTCGTCCTTGTAGAGACTTCAGACTTGGTTCATATTTTAGCTCATGGAAAGACGCACCTTGCATGGCTTTGACCTTGACCTTTCACCTTGACCTCGAAAAGTTCGCCCAAGGTCAAATTTTTCAAAAAATTGAATTTAATCAAATTTCAAAACAAATGCTTCCATATGATGCACCTTGCATGGCCTTGACATTTACCTTTGACCTTGACCTCGAAAAGTTCACCCAAGGTCAAAGCTTAAAAAAAAAGAATTTCTTCAAATTCCGAAAGAAATGCTTTCATATGATGCATAGGATCACAGTTGATGCCCATACCAATTTTCAGGACGATCTTTGGCGGAGGTGTGCACTCTCCGAGTGCTATGCGTCTAGTCACACTTGTTTTCATTCCTGCGGTTATTCAGAATGTCTCTAGGGTACCAGAACAACACAAGAATAGTTTTTCAGTACTTTTTTCATTTTCCTTGTATTTCTGAGCATTGTATAGTGTTCATTTAGCCATACCATAATCCTTTTAGATCTGTTATACTTTTTTTCCCAAGTTCTCATTAGGAAAATATATTTTCCTAAATTTTGTGATAATCATCTTTCTCACACAATTTTGACGTCATTTGGCTGAGTTAATTTTACAATAATTGCATGAAAATAAGTATTTCCACTGTTAAAGGTGAAAATATGCAGAAACGTTACTCCATCACTGAACCTCAGTAACATTTGAAAACACGACACTGACGCGTCACAGACTAATGGCGTCCCACTGCCGGTACTCATCCGCGCTCACTGTAACATTATGTTCATTGTAACATCTAAAGTTTATCAACAACACCAAAAAAAAAAAAAAAAAAAAATCGTTTTAGCAAAATGCACTATAACATCCTTTTGCTGTAGGATGCCCAACTGTTTTCTGTCCTATTAGAGAAGAAAAGTTTGGCACTGTTTTGAAAAATAATCCAAATTCTGTGTTATATCTTTTGTTAGAGTTTTTGTTAGGCACACTTTTGGGGGAGCATTGGGCAATAATTCCGAAACATCGACTTTTCATTTTTTGGAATTATTTTTATTCGTCTAAATTATCTGACACTTACTAGAACATATATCAGTAAGATTATACATAACATTACAAAATCATGAGAATCAGGTGATATACGAGACATGACTACAGTGCCTTTCAGGTCATAAAGTGCAACACTGTTCTATGTTGCAGCATGCGGGGAGGGCAAATACGGCCCCGGATGTCGAAAGGTGTGTGAATGCCACCACGGAGGCAGTTGTCACCCCGCCACAGGACACTGTACCTGCACGCCAGGCTGGCTGGGGCCCACCTGCCGTGAGGAGGACGGTGAGTCCAAAGTCTCATTGTCCTGACAATCCTTATATTCCCTTCGAGTTTTTATCTGTATAACTAAAACTGTCTCTCTCCTCCTCATGCATTCAGGAGACCGACGTAAGTATAAAATCATTGATGAATTTGAGTAATATTGTTTTACAAGTCCGTATATATATATATATATATATATATATATATATATATATATATATATATATATATATATATATATATATATATATATATATATATATATCATAATTTATAAGGCGACAATATAATCCTTTCAGGATACTGGCTGACCACTAATGTTAATTTTGTATTCCATTTCTCCTTCCGCCCTTCCCATCTGACCTCTCAGTCTCATACGTCACTACAAGCGATCAACGCGGCCGAGCTGACATTCCGGTGGAGCTGAGCTGATCACGGAGGCAATGAGTCTAGCGGAGACTATGAACGATGCCTCATTCACTTACTGATCTCTAAGGAGCCGTTGACTGTAGTAGTGCCTCCTACGTGTGTGTGTGTGTGTGTGTGTGTGTGCGTCAACTAAATGAACCAGGAAGATGAAATTTGTTTGTACTATGCTGTGAAACTTGATGTGATATCAGAATTGTTTTCTGTGTTAGCAAAACGCTCCTGACTTGGTTGACGCACGCAATAAAATGCTGCAAGTAGTGACGGCATGTTGAACAAAAGGGGTGTAGAAGTATTAGAGTATGTGGATGTGAAAACTAATCAATGAAATGTCCCCAGATTTAATATAACAAGTTTCATGACACGGACGTGACTCAGGAGGACCTGGTGAATGTGTCTAGTGACCTCAGTGAGAGTGTTGCGAAACAAACTATACTATGTACAAATTTGCAGAGTATAATTGCCTGGAACATTCTGTGGACTGTCAAAGTAGACTAATCAAACAAACAATTGTGCAGCTCAGCATTGGTCATGTGTTCTGCTGCCAGTGCTTCACTTCAGTAGGGGGGGAGTCGGGAGAGTATGACTATGCTCCTCAGTTTGTACTCCCCATTCTAATTAGTGCTCAGTTCAGAAAAAAAATATATATAATTCGAAGATTTGAGCTGAGGCATGAATATTAAATATTATCAAAACAACGTTTGAACACACTTTATTTTGACAATAGTTCCTTTTTTATACGTCAGTTCAGTTTGTCAAAGGATTTATTTCATAACATGAACATTACTTGTAATGGTGAAGACCAGGTGGCGGACTGACCCCAATGGATGCAGGCAAGACGAAGGTGAGAAGTGGAGTGCTATTTGAACGGGATACTGTCGATAATCATTTTCTTGCTGCAATTTACGGCCCACAATATTTTTCCTTCGGCAGTGGTTGTGCCGCTTATGAAAAGGAAAGGGATAATGATCATGATTTTCAAGGCTTATGAGAGTGGCACAAGTTTGCCTCAGTTACAGAGCAGGAAATATGTATATAATGGGAGAATAAAAAGAAATAATAATGTTCAAGAAAAAGCAATGTGCTGCCGGGTTGTTATAGGAATCGATAGAGTAGGTTAGGTGAGCACATGCAATTTTTAGTGGTCATCAGTTTAATGACATATGTGTGTCCCATTATGGCAAATGAGATTCCGCGTAAATGCTATTACTTTGTTGACCGACTGAATAGTTTATGACATGTTAAAAGCAACTTTTAAATGAATAGTTGGTCACCGCGTGTGGTCATGGGGGTTTGAGTGTGTGGATGCTACCACCTGTCAAAAGTTGCCAACTGTCAGGAACTTTTACAAGTGAACTGGAATATTTTTTTTCTATTTCGGGATTCAAGAATATAAGTTATTGTTTACAGCCAAATGTCAATACACGGTACCTGCTGGGCAAAAAAAAAAAAAAAAAAAAAAAAAAAAATATATATATATATATATATATATATATATATATATATATATATATATATATATATATATATATATATATATATATATATACCATTCAATAATATGTTATCACTGTCAAAGATACGGCCATATTGAGGCCAGCTGTACTGCCAAGAAGAATGGAGAAGTCCCAAGATGTTAGAGATGTGCCGGAGATCATAAATCAAAAGATTGAAACACGGTTAAGAAGAAATGCATAAATTGTGTGAGGTACAAGAATCATGAAATTAATCTCTCAGCGAATGACCAGTGTTGTGTAGTTCTTCAGCCTGAAATTGAAAGAATTCGTAACATAACCGATCATGGCAATTAATTAGTGTTTGGGACTCGAAGATACATTGTGTCTGTTAAATGTTCAGTGAATTGCATATAATCGTTGGATAATTAATTGTGATACTATACAGAAAATATCAGATAAATTAAAAATGAAACAATTGATATTTATGATACTATAAAAATTAAAGATATTGATATTAGTACGAATCAGTAAATATGGCCAAGTCACCATGATGATGCCAAATTTATAAACAGGACATCAGTAGGTTATTCATGAAAGCAATCAAGACTCACTCATTCACTACGACGTTACGTCTGGCTCAAAACGCCGGGGGATGCGTATTTTCAACAGGACACTACTGGTCTCGCCACACCGGCAGTTTCCTTGACAGGTGGGTGCGTTCAATACAACAAGGACTAACAGATAACTGCATATGCGCACCTAGACTTACCTAAGGAGTACAAGGCTAAGATGTAAAGATTTTAAATATTTTGTCAATGTATTGTCATCATAACCTTCAGTCATTTCTAGTCCACAGCAAAACAAAGGCCTCCCAATATTTTCCAAAAGACTCTCTTTGTCTGATGTTAATTTACTCTATCCTGCTCCGGCAGATGCTCTAGTTTAATTTATCTACCTGCTCCTGTCTGACCTGACTTTTATGATTCCTGGGTTCCCACTGTTACATTAGCTGTACTTTTCTTATCAGGTCAACGCATTATGGACCTACCCAAGTCAATTTCATATTCTTAATCAGAACTAAAATATCTTCAACCTTTGTCTATTCTCTTTTCCATGATGCTCGCTTCTTGTCCCTATGTTATACCCAGTACTTTCCTTTCCATCCTTTTTTGTGTACTTCTTAGCTTTCTCTCGTAATCTTTTGTGGGACCCCATATTTCTGAACCCTATGTTACAGACTACACAAATACTATCTTGCTCTTCAGACTGGCAGGTTGATGTTCATGATATTACTTGGTTTACCAATAAAAAAAGCTCAGCGCCAGTCCTATTATTATTATTATTTTTTTTTTGTGGTCTAGGTTTGCACTAATTGTCACTCCTATAGTCTGTTCACTTATGCTAGATTCCTGGCGCCTAGGCTGGTTGGAAAGGTTGCAGCTGATTGGCTGCCTCGCTCTCTCGCAGACTCTCATGTTGGACCACATCCTGCATGCTCGAGTGAGACATGTTTCTTTATTATATGCCATAGCTCACCTCATATACGAGATAGCCAGTTTTGGTTGACACCATCAGACTCAGCAGTAACTGTAGAATCAAGATGTATTTTAAAAACTCGACAAAACAAATAAGAAAATGGTATTACGATGAGTTGAACCGCGAAGATGTTAAAAAAATATTTATAACATGTTTTACTTATGCTCGCTGTTTTCAACAGTTGTTCATTGATTGCAGAAATATATTATTACATTACGTAGGAAAATCTCTCGTGAACACGATAGTGTGATCAGAATGCAGTTAAAGTTTCACGTATTGAAAACACAGGGTTATTTATAGCAATGTCACTCGCCACAACCATCACGGCGCGCGACACGGTGCGTGATGATGTTAAAAAAAAATGCGAGTCGCGCGCGCCGTGATGGTTGCGGCGAGTGACATGTTGCTATAAATAACCCTGTGTTTTCAATATGTGGAGCTTTATCTGCATTCTGACCACACTGTCGTGTTCACGAAAATTCAAAAATATGTTCTGCCTCAATGAGCAACTGTTAATGAGCATAATTAAAACATGTTATATAGATTTTAACATCACTACAGTTCAACTCATCGTATGCTGTCGAGTTTTAACAGAGAGATTTGCAGCCAATCAGTGAAAGCAGAGCAGTGCAACCAATCAGCTGGAATCTAGCGTAAGTGAACAGGCTATAATATGTAATCTCCTACTTTCATAGTGCTTGTTACCGATCGTTGGCATTTGTTGTAAAGCTGTGAATATCAAATATTAGTTTTGTTTTCTTCATATTCATCTTCAGATCTACTTTCAGACTCCCTCTGAAGTTCCTCGATCAATCTTTTAAGTTTTCATTAAAATCACTTGAAATGACTTCTATCAAAAATCTAACGTCATTAACGTATTTACTATATATATTGGTTCTTATTTTATCTCATTAAATTGTTATTGAGGCAAGGAGGGGAGAAGCCAGTTACTGAGAGGGTGACATTCTTATTTATACAGCCTGGCTAATTTACATTATATTCTGAGTGATAAAATCCATGTTAAATTCAATATCAACAATATTTTTTTGGAAAAAAGTACATGCAAATAAAAAAATAAAATAAAAAACTGGTATATCACATACCCTATGATAACACTGATAACTATTATCCTTCTTAACGAAATCAACAGCGATATAATTTTATTCTTTCTGTTTTTTAACCATTTGTTCCATTGATGAGTGGTTTCTTTTTTTTATATTTAACTCAAAATTACACGAAAAAATATCACACACACACACACACCGTCTCCCAGGGTAAAGTATTGGAGAAAAGTATATTTAGTTGTGGAATTAGTAAAAAACACGCAACCTTCTTCCTTTTCCTATCCCTCCTCCCACCCTAACACGAGTCCCCAACCCTCCCATGAAGCACCCTTATTCTTTTCAATCTGGGAGCCAAGACGCCCATGTATACCCCTGTGTGTGTGTGTGTGTGTGTGTGTGTGTGTGTGTGTGTGTAATATAAAATAAGCATAGTCCTCGTTCCAAAACATTGAACAATGGTTCGAATATAAAGTTATTTTGAATTTTCTAGAATCCCTTAAGGGGAGCGTCCGCCATGTCTTAAATAATTAACTTGTGATTCTGATTATATTCATGTGAAATGTATGCCTATGGGGAAGTAATAAACGCTTACTTTCAAATCTATAAGTCGATACATAATAGCAGGAAAAAATAAAATGTACTTTTTTAACAAAATTCAACTCGAAATTCCTCCGGGGTGACTGATGTATGTGTCAGCTCTGCTGCCTCCAAGGCCATCGCAGATGCTAGTTTGTCTCAAGATACCATACGAATATTTTTTAGGCTATTTTCTACGCTGAAACATGACGATGTATGCACCTGTGTATGAATATAGCTTTTTTTATTTATCGTTACTTTGTTTTTATTTTTTTGCTTTTTATTATATTTTTTTATTATATCTCCTTTTTTGTCACTTGCCAGCCTATAGCACCGGTAGACTTTCTTGAGGGGCCTGAATGGTAGTCGTTCCCAGCCCGTCATGGCGCAGGCAAGTGTTTTAGAGTGACGTAAGTGACGAGCGGAAGAGGGCACGGGGGTGGGGATTTCAGCCATAACTGTCAATTTTGCTTATTTCTTCATAGTATTTTGCCACAAGGTAGCCTAGGGGTGTACAATGACGTGTGATATTTTTTTCAAATTTTCAGATTTTTTTTTAATATTAATGGCGGACGCTCTCTTTAAGAATTGTATGTGCTAGGATTCTTGTTTCTTTTATCAGTTATTTTTCTAATCTTTAGGTATTTTATCTCATAATTCAGGACATAAGATCAGATCTGGTAGACATCTTCTGTACTTACAGGTCGCTTACCTGAAAAAAAATTAGTGTTCTGTATATAACCATTGAATATGAAAACTAAAATGTGCGAGACCTTTGCCAGTATTAAAATGCTTCACCACTGGGGGCCACTGCGACAGGTGTTGTTGTTGTTGTTATCTACAGTTTAATTACTTAGCCCAAAACCTGCATCATTTATTTGAAATCTTGGATTTAGTCCTTTGCTTCTGGCCATTACATAATCAGCCCTACATTTTTTTTTCCCCTTTTTAAACTTTTGTTCCTTTTCGTGTGATATATTCATTACATTTACATCAACATGAAATGAGTTCCCTTTCCTTCTAAATAATACTACCTGACTTTCTTTTTTGCTTATCTTTAAATTTTTATATATATCTTTACTTTTGAAATTTGATATATCACTTTATATATATATATATATATATATATATATATATATATATATATATATATATATATATATATATATATATATATATATATATATATATATATATATATATATATATATATATATATATATATATATATATAGAGAGAGAGAGAGTATAAATGGGCAGGAGATTTTCTCGTAAACATGTTTCATTAAAAGTGATTGTCAGTTCAGCGTTGATTATTTTCTTTAAGATGTTCTCTTTTTGTCTAAGGAGTGTCTTATTCTCTTTAGGGAGTTTGTTGATTGTATACCCGTAGGGTATCATCTGCGTAGCCAGATCGCGATTTCGGGTCCTGGACCCTTCTTCAGTGGCGTTGGGAGTGAGTGTGTCCATCTCAAGGTGTGAGAGGAGAATGACTGGGTGTCCGCGCGGGGCTGCCTTTATACGGCTGGCTCCCCGGGGTTCCTCGCTGCCTCGGCTCCTGATTGGCTGAGCGTTGCCTGCTGGACACCTTTCCTCATGCTTGGAAGAGCCTGCAGATCTTGTTGCTGGGTGTTAAGATTTGGCTCCATATCCTTAATGTATAACGCTTCTAAGATGGGCAGGCGTCTGTAGTCGTTGCATGTTGTAATTATTTCGGTATTTTCTTCCAGAGTTTTTCTTGTAAGTTTCGTCTTATGTACTTGCTCAGTGTGGGTCTTGGGCGCTCCTGATGCAAGGTGATAGCTGAGTCGTCTGCTTAATCTCAGTGTCGTCATGCCGATATAGGTTGATTGAAGGGCTGCACAGTTCCCTTGGTTGCAAGTGAACCTATATACAACATGTGACTGTTGAGTATTCTTTTTGTCGACTGCTGGGCTGTTTCGTAGTAGGAGATGGCTGGTCTTCTTACTTCTGTAGTAGATGGTGAGGCTTATTTTCTTTTCTGGGTTGGTGGGAGTGACGTTTTTCTTGACGATTTGGCGCATTATACGCTCGTCTTCTTTGTAGTTTGTGGAGAAGTGTGCTTTATAGTAGAGTTTGATGGGCTCGTTCTTCTCCGCCGTGTCTTCTTTTTCACAGTACCATTTGTCCACGGTCTTCTCAACTTGCTTTTCAATGTCGTTGGTGTTGAATCCGTTGCTGAGGAGTACATTGGTTGATCTGCTTATTTCTCCATGGACTTCTTTCCACGTGCTGCAGTGGGTGATAGCTCTCTTCTGATGTAGGCGGCAATGGTAGAGTCTTTGTATCGCTGAGGGCACGCTTCTACCGTTGAGACACTGGCCATTGTTCGTCGGTTTTACGTAGACGTTTGTGGAGAAGTTTTCTTGGTTCTGGGTGACGAGTACGTCCAGGAACGGCATTTTCCCCTCGGCGCTTCTTTCTATTGTGAACTTAAGTCCTGAGATCTCTTGTAGGCAGGTACGTATGTCTTCCATGTCTTCTTCGTTCTTCGTTTTGATGAAGATGTCATCGATGTATCGGCAGTAGATGTCCGGCTTGTTTATTGTTTTGAAAACTTCATCTTCAATGCAACCCATGAAGAAATTTGATAGAAGCACTCCCAATGGAGAGCCCATAGCGACTCCATCGATTTGCTGGTATTTTTGACCCCGTGGAC
This sequence comes from Eriocheir sinensis, assembly GCF_024679095.1. Lineage (NCBI taxonomy): Eukaryota > Metazoa > Arthropoda > Malacostraca > Decapoda > Varunidae > Eriocheir > Eriocheir sinensis. The sequence continues at coordinate 16,252,698 of NC_066518.1, forward strand.
AGGTGAACGGTGCTTCTTTCGTGCAGCATTGAAGTAGGCCACGTAGAGCTGCTTCTGGGATGTCGAGCGGTGGGGTGCTGTCGTCATGGTACACTCGCTGAGCGATGTAGTTGATTGTGCGTTCAACAGGGACATTCGTGAAGAGTGACTCAACGTCCAGTGAAGCGATGATTCCTCTTGAGTTGTTGCTCTTCAGGATGTCGAGGAAGTCTGTTGCTGAGTTCAGGCTATATGTTGTTGGGACGTATGGTGTAAGGATCTTACAGAGTTTCTTCGCGATATTATAAGTCGGTGTCGGGATTTGTGATATGATGGGCCGGAGTTTGTTTCCTGGTTTATGTGTCTTCACGGTGCCATAGCAGTAGCCCATACCATATTCACCAGAGACCTTGTTGATTTTGATGGTCTCGCTGTTGATGTTGCTCATGGTGATGAATTTGTTCAGCTTTTTCTTAAGGGCTTCCGGCTTCCGGCTTCCGGCCCACACTCGCGACCTGCTGAGGGAGGCGAACCCCGGGAGAGTAGCCGCCTTCAGGGAGGCCTGCCTACAGGCGCATGTCACTGACGCGCCTATAGAGCTCTGGGAGCTGGGCAGGCCATCCCAGGAAGGACACCGCCACCAGGTCGACAGGATCCCTACTCCTTCCTGGCGAACGCTGGCCCGGACATGCTGGCGGAGGTTCTGGGACTCTTTAACAGGTCCTTCGAGCTCGGAGCACTGCCAGCCTCCTGGAAGCTGGCCACCATCGTTCCCATCCCCAAGAGTGGAGACGGGCTCCAACATCGCCCGATCTCCCTCCTAAGCTGCCTCGGCAAGTGTATGGAGCGAGTCCTGCTTCCGCGCCTTCAGTGGGCGATGGGCCCCCTCCATCACCACCTCTTTGCCTTCCGCCGGGGCAGGGGCACCAGGGACTGCATCTCCACCCTCCTCTCTGGTGTCTTGGGGAGACGGGCGGTGGTGGTATTTCTCGACCTCGAGAAAGCTTTTGAGCTCGCCTCAGCCCCAGCCATGCTCTCCATTCTCGCTGAACGGGGCGTCCGTGGCCGCCTGCTGGCGTGGGTGGGCCATTATCTGGAGGGACGGAGAGCGGCCGTCCGATTTCAGGGCCATACGTCCGCGATAGAGACTTTTGAGAACGGCACGCCTCAGGGTGGCGTCCTGAGCCCCGTGCTGTTCAATCTGCTCGTCGAGAAGTTGGCGGCCCTTCCGACGAGCGGAACCGCAAGAGTCCTATCGTATGCGGACGATGTGGCCCTGGTGGTGTGGGGCCCCAACCAGGTGGCCTGCGCCCGCCAGCTCCTCCGCCGGCTGACTCAGACGTGCGCCGCCCTAGGGCTGGTCGTCAACAGGACTAAGACAAAGGCCATGGCCTTCCGCCACGGCCACCTTCCTGAGCCCTTCGACCTCGGTACGCCCGTGCCGTGGGTGCACACTTACAAGTACCTCGGGGTCACTGTTGACTCCAGCCTGTCCTTTGGCCCGCACATCGCCCGTGTGCGGGACGAGGTGCGGCGGCGCACTAATGTGATGAGGGCCCTTACCAGAACAGCGGGTGGGTCTGGGGACAGGGTCCTGCGGACTTTCTACATCCAGGGCGTTCGGTCCTGTATTGATTACGGGACGCCGTGCCTGCTGACGGTGGGTCCGGCGGCGCTTAGGCCGCTGGAGACAGCTCAGAACGCCGCCCTCCGCGTCATCATTGGCGCCCCATGTGGACGAAATGCGTGTGCCTCCGGGCGGGCACGCGTGTGCAGCGTCGCCGCGAGAGTCACCCAACTCTCAGTGGGGCATCTGGCGGCGCTGCTCAGATGCATGGGGGCGGAGCAGCTCCGTGCCTCCGTCGGGCAGGCCCTCCTGCAGGACCCTCTCCTGTTCCGCAAGAGAACGTGGGCGACTGTGGCGGCGGCCACGATTCGCAATAGCGGACTCCCCCACGCCCTTGTGACGGCTGTGGACGCCCCCCCCCCCCCCGACGGTGCCCGCCCCCCGGGGGGGCCGCCGGCCGTAACAGCCACCATACGGCCGCTCGCCAAAAGGAAGGCCCTCCTCACCCCTCTGGAGTTGGCCAGGGAGGCAGACAGCAGAGAGCGGGAAGCAGCGCACCCTGGAGCCTCCGTGTACTTCACGGACGGCTCCGTCAACCACCAGACGGGGGCTGTCGGCGCTGCTTTTGTGTGCGGTGGGGTCACTGCTGTTTTTCGTCTGCCAGACGGTTGTTCCTCCACCCAGGCTGAGCTGGCAGCCATTGGCGGGGCGCTGGATCATGCAGTGGAAGGGGGTCGGGGCCCTGTCTTGATCCACTGCGATTCAGTCCCTGCCATCCGCTCTCTGCTACAGGACCCCCCGCGCGACAACGTGTCTCTCCTCACCTCCATCCTTGCGAGGCTGGCAGAGTTGAGAGGAGCGGGGCGCCCTGTAAAAGTTAACTGGTTGCCCAGCCACTCGGGCGTGGCAGGCAACGAGGCGGCGGACGGCGCTGCTGCTGAGGCAACGCTCCTGCCTGCTGTCACGCGGCCTGTTGTGGTTAGCCTTGCCCAAGTGAAGAGGGCCATGGCCGCACGATCTGCTACTGGGGTCGTCAGGGAGCTGGAGGAGGCCCTGGCTGCGGGCTCGCCGTCCGCGTTTTGGTACTCGGCGGCCACTAACACCGGCGCCCGCCAGCTACCGCCAAATCTGCCGAGACGGGAGGCATCCAACATCCGCCGCCTCCGTCTCGGCTACAAATGTGCGTCGGTCCTTCACCCGGATGACCCTGTCCCTGTCGTGTGCCCGTACTGCGAGGAGGAGGTCCTCCAGCCGCTCCTCCACTACCTCCTCGAGTGCGGTGCGACGCGCAACCTGCTTCCAAACCGGGAGGGGCTCTCAGCGCCAGCCTTGGTGGGGGCCCTGGACGACAGGGCGCTTACTGCCCTAGTGCGGGCATATGAGCCGCCCAGGTAGGCTCTCTGTTCTGTATATGTGGGCGTGTTAGAGTGCGTGTATGTATGTGTGGGTGTTTGTGTGTGAGTATGTGCGTGATTGGTTTTTTAAGTCAGCTACAGGACGCCTGGTGCGCCTGTGCCCCAACCCACTTAGTGGGAAGGGGTGTTAACTATCTATATATGTGCGTACATCGGCGTGTGTGTGCGCGTGTGTATGTCTTTATGTACATGCACACGTGCGCGCGGCGTGCCGTGTATGCACATATATAGCCCCAGCCATGACTGCGACGGGCCGTCGTAGTCGACAAAGGCCCGTTCCCCTTCTTAGGGGCTCACTCCCTACAGGAGGGAGCCCGGCCAATGTCGGGACACTTTTTTTTAATAAAGGCCGATTCACACACATCAGTGATGTATCAGTGCCGCGTCCGCTCAGTGCTTCAGTGTCAGTGAAAAAAAATATCGTTGCTTTGAATTCAACCGAAGCATTTACACATGTCCGGCGCAGTACAGTGTTTTGACTCTCAGTGACCGTTACGTCTCCGTTCCGTGAAGCTGAGTATCGTCGCCACCGATATTTTTTAGATTTTCACGGACGCCGGACGAGTGTTCTGAGCTGTCAAGAAAATGGATGACGAACTACTTATTGAATTGGTGCGAAACCATCCTGTTCTTTATGATGTCACAACCAAAATATATGGACTGCAATTTCAAGCAAGATATATGGAATAAAATAGGAGAAGAAATGAAAGTATATGGTAAGTACTCTCTTTAATTGATGTACCCACTTTCTCTTCTTCACTCTTTGTTCAGCCTCTACCTCTTCATCAAGAATTATGGCAATCATTGCCAACTCCACGTCCGAAAACTTTGCCATCCTGGAAAACACTGATTTCACGCTGTACGGCATCACCACGGATGTGTGTGCATAGACGTCACGGAAACAACACGGATATCACTGACACTGAGCGGACGCGATACTGATACGTCACTGATGTGTGTGAATCGGCCTTAAAACCGTCCCTTCCCGCGCATGACGTATCTTGGCTTTCTTGGGGTACACTGAACTGAGAGCTCAGTCAGTCGCTCTGAAATCATGGTCGTGTGTGGTGTTGCGGTCGTGTCCGCTCGCCATCGCGATACTTTTCCCCATCGACGCCATGCCCAACACTTGTGCAGTTTTATATATATATATATATATATATATATATATATATATATATATATATATATATATATATATATATATATATAATATGCAAAATTACAGATTTACGATGACAGTGATGTCACTAAATATAGCCTGTCTGGTGCAACATCAGATAATATCCTCTGCTATAATCAGGGGGGATGCCAGACATTGTAGACATCGGGGACTTAAACCCTGTCTGACAAAGGGGAGGGGTCCGGGTGTATGCTCCTCTGGGAAAAAACAAAATAAAAACAACCCCATAGATAGTAACTTCTAGGGACTTAAGGGACTTTGGTATAATGGCAATTGATTTATGATACGTCCTACACTAGAATCAAGTTACTGTATAATGAATTAAATAAAATATATACATACATATATATATATATATATATATATATATATATATATATATGTATATATATATGTATATATATATATTTATATATATATATATATATATATATATATATATATATATCTATATATATTTATATATATATATATCTATATATATATATATATATATATATATATATATATATATATATATATATATATATATATATATATATATATATATATATATATATATATAAAACCTTAAAAAAGATCTGGGGCTGAAGCCCTAATAGCCACCCTCCCCCGCCGCCTATGGTTGTAATAAATGAGTGGGCCCAAAAAGTTTTATAATTATAATAATTGTTGTAGTAGTAGACGTCCTACACTATCCTCATGTTTACTGAATTATGAAACCCATGCGGAGAGCAAGGAAACCATATAAGTCTATCGTTAAAACAGTTTTCCATCCTAAATTTTCATAAACGAATTGTTAAATCGATCGATTCTTGATCGTCATGAAAATTAACCTATTACCAAGTCTTCACAATAAAAAAATCAACTTATAACATTACATATAGCGTGGTAACAAATTTAATGCAAGAACTAAATAAACGTTAAAAGTTGACATTTTACTGCAGCCTCTGCTCAAGCATTACTTCATCCGTTTTCTGTCATCGCTACCCCATGATACATCACAGCTATACCTCCCATCCCTCCCTCATACACCCTCCCGATGGGTGTGTCCCGACATTCCTTTAATTTCCTTATATTGACATTGAGCCCGGCCTTTGCCAAAGGCAAGGATGTAGCAGGATGCCGACAGACCAACTCTATCGCCGATCAAAATCTAGCCAACCAAGTTGGTCTGTCGACGAGGACTGTCGTGTCTCTGACTTAGTATTCCTAATTGACAAATAATAGCTTAGTATTCTTAAATACAAAATAATAGCTTGGTATTTTTAAATGCAAAATAATAGCTTAGTATTCTTAAATGTAAAATAATAGCTTGATATTCCTAAATGCAAAATAATAGCTCAGTTTTAAATGCAAAATAATAGCCTGGTATTCCTAAATGCAAAATAATAGCCTAGTATTCCTAAATGCAAAATAATAGTTTAGTATTCTTAAATGCAAAATAATAGTTTAGTATTCTTAAATGCAAAATAATAGCCTAGTTTTCCTAAATGTAAAATAATAGCTTTGTATTCGTAAATGTAAAATAATAGCCTTGTATTCATGAATGCAAAATAATATGCTAGTATTCTTAAATGCAAAATAATAGCCTAGTATTCCTAAGTGCAAAATAATAGCTTAGTATTCTTAAATCCAAAATAATAGCTTAGTATTCCTAAATGCAAAATAATAGCCTAGTATTCCTAAATGCAAAATAATTAGTGTAGGGCCTTATGTAGGAGAATTAGGTTTCGTGTCAAATGTTTGTTAAAAGTGATTTAACACTTGATTTTGCTTTATAATGATTATGATTAAGTAACAAATTAGGGTGGGAATTTTTCAACTTCCCTCAGTGGGTAAATTGCCGAAATCCAAGATGGCCGCCATGGAAGTAAACAAATATTTCATTCATTCCTTATTTTTACAACCAGGTGAGATGAAAACATAAATAAGAAGTCTTAATATACCTTTTAATACCTTAGAAATCTGATTTTGACATCTATAGATCAATATAATTTAATGGAAATAAAATGGTAGCCATAAATTGTTTTAAAATATGCAGCAATTTGCCATGTACGTAGTGGAACATAAAGAAAAATAGCAAAGTATGTCCTTATAACATTAAATCTTAATAAACAAACGGTATATATCATAAATGAATACAAATTTGAGCATTTTCATCATTAAGTCATCCGTCCTCATCTATTTTTCATACTGGTAGATCTAGGTATAAACACATTTTCTCAAACTCATCCTTCCTCATCCAAGTCTTCCGTTACTACATTTAGATCATACGAGTAAGTTTGGTTGTTGCAGATGAAGTTTACACAGCCACACATTTCTGTGCATGGAATATTGTTATTCAAACAATTACATTTCCCCTTGCATCCACGTTTACATCCACACTTTACCAAGTTCATCACAGCTGCAGGGGCTGGAGGATTCAAACATCTTACTGGAATATAATGATGCTTAGACGCGTCAAACTTCCACCCACATTCAACAGAAGATGAAAGACATGGATGGCTTTCGCTAGCCTTTCTCCAAATCATTGCTATATAATGTGCCCGCTGAATATGCAATGTTAGTGAACCAGTCGTTGGAGGAAGACTTTCTCCTTCAGCTGCTCGATTGGAGTACACAAACCAGCTAAGATGGTTCACTTTAGTGTACACACTGGACGTGTACAGTTTGCAGACGAATCGTTCGTATACTTCTTGTTCTAGGTCTTGGTATCCTAAAGATTCTAAAGCATTAAGTATGTCATCATCACACGCCAAGAACACTTTGAAACACCACTCTTTGGTTCTCCCAGCAAACCGCCCAGACATGTCCGATCCTGTTAGAGAATGAAAGCCTTATAACGCTGAAGCGTGTCTTTCTCCTAACTTTTCAGAAACTGGTTTGACCAGTATTTTTCTCTCCATGTTTCCCTTCCCTGTAAGGAAGCTTATATCACTGGGTAAGTTTGGGTACATTTGGACCATGAGAAAGAAAACATCAGTGTCTGGAGAAGCAATGACAACCTCTGCATTTTTGTCAATTGAACTAGCATGCAGCATGAGTAAGGTGTCTGCTTTTCGTGGCTGTGTGAGAAGGGTGGTTGGAATATTAATATTACCATTAGTTTCTGTCCCTGATGTAACCATGAACTTCTTCAATTGGTTTATTTGGCTCTTGCTATGATCTGTACACTTTGCAGCTAGGTAAGTCGTAAGTTCTGCTTTTGTCTTGATATTTGAAAGAAAATCCTTCAAAAAAATATTCTGGCTTAAAGTAGTGTCCTTGACATGGTAATAAATTGATATCCCCATCGTTCGTTTTCTCCTTATTTGTTCTTAGAGGGAAGCGTCCTGATACCTGTCGAATACTAACCACACTTCATCAAAATTGGTGGCCATGTTGCTGAGATGGTCAAGAAATACTTGAGCAAAATCACCGCATGTCTTGATATGGTCAGTCGAGGAAGTCGCCCAGGAAGTGGCGCTGCACCGTCTGAATGAGGCGGCCCAGCGCGTACACGTCGGCGGTGAGAGTGACGGTGCCGCCGCTGGCCACCTGGGGACACATCCAGTTGTATAGTCCGGCAAATCTTAAGCAGTGTTGCCAACTCAAAATTTACAAATCCGCTAGGATGGCATGAAAAATCCGCCAGATTTATTTATTTATTTATTTTTTTTTACATTGCAGCCTATTGCGCCGGTAGGCTTCTTCCCGGTGGATCCTGATGGTCGGTCCAAGGCTTCTTTCCGGTAGGTCCTGATGGTCGGCCCAGCCCGTTCTGGCGCAGGCGAGTGTTTTTATAGTGGCGCCATCTTGCATTGGCTCATGCTGCCCTCCCAGAGCTCATCTTTGATCCTAGAATCTAGAGTCCGGGTTGATAGGTGGTCTTCTGGACAGCATGTGGGTAGTTTTAAGCCACTCGGCGGCGGCTGAAAAATCCCAGCTTGGTGGGACCGGGCGGGGATTGAACTCGCGTCCTCCTGAACACGAGGCCGTTACTTTGACGAGTCAGCCACCGCCTCCCCATATTATAGGTGAAACCATAAAAATTTGCCGCTAGATTGGAGTTAAAAATCCGCCAGTTACTCCTGTCAATTTTAAGATTTTTCCCGCTAGATTTCAAACAAAACCTCTAGATTTAGCGGGAAAACCGCTAATTTGGCAACACTGATCTTAAGTGGCGGCTCTGACGTAGACAGCCCGCTAGACCCTGTTGCCACGTCTCCAACTAACCTCACACACCGTACCTCTCATACCTCTCTCTCTCTCTCTCTCTCTCTCTCTCTCTCTCTCTCTCTCTCTCTCTTTGTGTGTATGTGTGTGTGTATGTGTGTGCGAAAGAGAGAGAAAAGTGGAGGTTTACTTTCATTCGGGGAGTATGGTGCTGGTGCACAACAATGCATAATAATAATAATAATAATAATAATCTTATTAATAATAAACCTCTTTAAAAAATCGCACCAAGACTCTACCCCTTGGGTGGTGTGGAAATAAGGTCAAAGTGTAATATTTTACTGTTCTTAGCGACCACTCCTTCCCCACTCCCTGACCATCCCCAGCGGAACCTCACCATTCACCTGCATGACTCACATCAGAATTTGCTTGACGGTCCTGGCATTCCATATACAGGTACAGTCTCCATATTTTATCATTATTATGCCATATGGCTGACACTGTATGGCAGATGGCAGACTCACACTAAAAAATGGCAGAAATGCAATAATTAAAGCAGGCAGAGCAACTGGCAACTGCAGTATGTTGGGTTGAGAAGAGCATGACAACGCCGCGGTGGCAATGCTTCCAAGTGTTGTACAAATTTCTTTGTATTCACTCACAGATAGAGAATCAATCATAAAAACCATATTTGTTTTTATACTATGGTGAGAGAGAGACACGGGGAGAGAGAGAGAGAGAAGGGTGTGAGAGGCACGGTACGCGAAGTCAGTTGGAGACATAGCACCAGTGTCTAGCGGGCTGTCTACGTCAGAGCCGCCACTTAAGATTTGCCGGACTATAGTGGCTCAGGTCCACGTTCCTGAAGCGGCTGTCCCGCCCGGGCAGCGAGGCGAGGCCGAGGTCGATGACGTGGGTCTCCAGACTTCCCTCTGGGGTGTGCCTCACCAGGATGTTGTCGCCCTTCAGGTCCAGGTTCGTGCACCTGCTGCAGCTTGACGCTCAGGTCCAGCAGGACGTGCTGCATCAGGTCCAGGGGAGGGCGGGACTCTAGGTAGACATCCAGGGTGAGGCTGGAGCCTCAGAATGAGGTAAACTGGGTGAGGGGCTGTGGATTTACTCCCAGCAGGACACGGACGCCCCCTACCCCTTGCAGGAGGTAAAGAGCATAAGCCTCAGCGTAACTGTTTTGGTATTTGAACACTTTTCTCACCACCATCCCACCGCTAGTCAACCAAGTCCACTGTGCCGTAGACCCCTTCACCCAGCCTGTTAATCACTGTCACGGGAGGCGGACTGGCCACCCAAGGCAGGAACAGGTCCCGCTGAGTCACAAGTTCAGATCTCTTTCCAGCGAAAGGCCCTGAGAAGATGCAGTGTTTTGTGCTACAGCGTAGCTGGTCTGTATTCGGGCGTCGCAGCTGTGGATGAAATCCAGTGAATTCAGGCGCTCGGGACTTGCCCGTCTTTGCGTGGTTTTCTGGGCCTGCCAGGCAGCTCGGTGTGGCGGGGCCCCTCGAGCCCCGGCGTCCCGAGGGGGGCGCCGGGAGGACCGTCGGCGATCAGCAGGGACAGTGTGTGTGTGTGCTTACCATTTGGTATTTAATGTAACTATAGGTTATTGTTGTGGTTTTATTTTCTCATGCACGCTGGCATGATGGGCTATGGGGGAGCCCTGCAGAGTGGCTGGGCGACAGGCCATGAGGCCCTGCCCAGCGGTCGGGGGGCACGGGTGCATCTTGCACCCGTAGCCGGAGCCGAGCGAGCAACTCCACAGTCTATAAGCTGGCTCAGAGGCCAGGAGAGTTGCTCGCTCGACGAGTGCTGGCGTTCCACTGATAACTATAGGTGGTGGTGGTGAAGGATTTACCCCCTAAAAAGGGGGAACGGGCCTTTGTCAGTGCGACGGCCCGTCGCAGGGGGGAACCCGCCGCTGGCGTGCGGCGGGTGTGGGGAAGCCTCCGCCGCCGCCACAGCCACGAGTAAGAGCCGGCGAGCAGCGACGGAGGCACGGGCTCTCTGGGCAGGCGCCCAGCAGACACCCGTAGTTGACACGTGCGAGCAGCCGACTGGTCAACTTGACCACGGAGGGGTGGCCCTAAGCGAGGATGACCCCACGGGTCCACCTCGCCTCCGTAGAAGGGCCACCCGGCTGCTCGCCCGAGGAGTGCTGGCGTTCCACTGTAACTAAAACTTCTAACTATAGGTGTGTACCATTACTGATATAGGTGGCGAGGCTTGGAGGTAGTGTGGTAGGCAGCTTGGAGTTGAGGCAAGTTCTTTTGGCGCCAGGCGAGTCTAGAGTTGAGGAGAGGGACGAAGGTGGGCCATAGCTAAGATAACTACCGGGTCCTTGAGGAAGCAATTCTTTTGGCTCCTGGCGAGTCCAGAGTTGATGAGAGGGACAAAGGTAGAGCATGGCTAACTACCACGTACTCAAGTAAGAAAGTCTTTGCTCCTGGTGAGACGAGTTGAGGAGAGAGACGAAAGTGGAGCCAGGGCCAAGATAACTACCGGGTCTTCCCGCGTGCAGACTGTGATCAGTCGGTATAATAAAAAGGGACACTGTTTGCTGCTGGCACACGAGCGAATTGTGGTCGCCACGCCGTGACGAAACGAGTAACTTTCATGAATCATGACGCTGTTACACGCGATTTTTAGCTCAAATTGTCGCCCGTGTGTAAGGCCGGTGTCACACCAGGCGGTTTTGCCGTGCGGTTTCGCCGAGCGGTTTCGCCGCTTTGGCGATAAGGTTAGCCGTGGCAAACACAACTACTCGCCTCTTCACTTCAGTTCATCCAGTCTGGTGAACGATTGGCGACCCGCCAATCGTTCCAGAGCTTTGTTCGCCACCGAGCAACCACAAGTGGCCCGTGCGTGCAGGTCCACACACACATATATATATATATTATATATATATATATATATATATCTATATATATATATATATATATATATATATATATATATATAGTGATTCCGTCGACTTTTTTGAAAAGCCCAGAGGCTCCCGGTGGGAGTGTTGGAGGAGGAAAGAGAGGATGTGACTATGTGAGCGTGAGGTGCCCCCTTACAGGACCTCTCTCGGGCGGGGAGGGAACGGCAGCGAGACAAAACCCTCGTATGCCTGGCAGCGTGTGCGGCCAATGTGTTGTACCGTTTGATGCACGTGGTGGAATGGAGGAGGCAGCTTAGCTCATAGGATGTAATTGTGTTTAGTTAGTGTCCTGTATTAGTAAAAGGATGGTAGCCCCAGGAATGAACGGGGAATTTGAATGTGCTTGGGTGACGGCATGGCAACCGGTATGGCGCCGCAGAGAGTGAGCGAGGGGTGAGTGGGGGAGACACTAGGGCTTGGCTTTGCAAGTTTGCACCTCAGAGTGAGAGGTTCAGAGCCTCAGATACAGCTCGGGTTTTGTTACTGGAGGTTGCGTTTCTCCGTGTATTCTCTTTATTGCTACGTTAAAAAAGATCCGGCGTAGGTACTTCTGGATCTCTCCTATCAGTGGGCCAAAGGAAATTGATAATCTCATAGTTTTAATGCTATTTAATTAAAAAAAAAAAAAATCGCCAAACGATGATTTATTTTCTTCAACGTTTAAGCAGTTTGATGAAATTTCTATGACAGAAGCAGCACCTATCCATGCATACTGTGTTAAAAAATAATTGACCTAGATTTAAAACTAAGGTTAGGGGACCGGAAATGTCATACTCGTGACCGAACTATACAACGGTGCCGTTAAATTCACAAGTTTGGTTTTTACCACTGTACCAGTGTTTGCCTTAGTAATTATAGGTATGAATGACACAATCGGACGAGTGTGGTGTCCAGTTTATTTAGTATTTCTTACGAGCTAGGAGTCTGGTAGGAGGGTTCCACTCTGCCAGTGTTAATTTTGAGGATTTATATGTCGTAGCTTTCGTTAGTTCATTGCGGGGGACTCGCAGAAGAGAGAAACTAGCGGTTCTAGGTAACTTGCCTTTTACAGTACACACACACCCTTGGCGTGTCCATTCCCGCCCCCAGGTTAATGGAAATGTGGGAGGTAATTCTAGTTTACAGTCTTTAAGGCGGTTTTTCCATTAACCTGGTGGAAGCGTGAGGAGACGACATTAGTAGATGCCTTCAAATATCTATGAGACACGAGTGAGGCTATAAGCCCCACTCGTGAGCAGAGGAGCTGTTAATACCTTCGTATGCTGTACGAAGGGAGAATATTATATAAAACTCCGAAAAACGTAAATATTGCCACAGTTACGTGTTTGAGGGCCATGTTGAATATCACTTGGAAAAAATAAAAAGTTTTTATTAATTGCATCATCCACGCACGAAATAAAACGAAATAAATAAAAATATTATGTACACCATTTTACTGAAAGGCACTTTATACCAATGAAATAAAAATTAATTATTGTTTTTAAACAAAACAAACTTGCTTAATCTCTTCCTAATAAGTGTACCTCTTACCTTAACAGTGGTTGCTTTAGCAAGATGGTGCAAACGTATCTTGCAATATGCAATGACCAATGCTTTAATAAGAGAAAAAAATTGGTTATCAGGTGAACAGTCAAGCATATGATCATATTCAATTTTAAATATTGTAGTTCCAGTTTCTTTTAACACAGTGTATGCAACTACAGATGGAAGTCTTGGTATATGGTGCAACACTTTGTCATTACTATTCAGCATTCTCTGAAAAGTTTTCTCTGTGGTTAAACAAACAGTCACAACACTCTTTGATGGCTTGATGAAGCCACCCTTGTAACAATGCGCAACTTTGGTCATTGTCCTTGATTTCACTTGTAAGTGCAGACACATTCTGGACATGAAATGTTTCTCTTGGCCATTTTAACAACATAGCCGGCAATGTACCCTACTGCAGCTTCTTTGTAATATGACAGCTCTGCAAAATTTGGGCAGTCTACATAATCATGATCCAAAACCATATCTTTTTGCTGTCATTATATCTTCAGTTTTATCACCTAAAGCTCTCTTCATGATACTGCTACTTGTTGCAGATGTGAGCACTTCTGTGGGATCTTGTTCAGTGACATTTCCGTTTGTAGTTTTTATTTCATGCCTCAAAAGGAGTCTTTTGTATGTTGCCATAAAATTTAGGGCAGAAGGGTTATTTCGAAAACCACCAGAGGCTCGAATGGCACAAAAAAGAGCTCTAGGTGATCCTGTGACAGCTTATATGTTAGAAGGTACTGAAGTGGCTTGTTAGCACCTACATACTGTTTATACATTGCCTTAACACTTAAATAGCAGCCAAAAACCCTATGTAAGGATTCTTTCTAGGTGTCTTGAACATGGGGATGTTTTCAGAATTAGTCAGACATAAAATATGCATATGCATTATCTAAAAATGAAATAGAAACTGCTTATGTCTCTGGTTGAAGTGCAGCTTTCATTCCTCTAGCAAATTTATTTCTTGAGTTAAGTACATTAAAAAGTTTATCAGCTATAAGTATGAAATCTAATGTACCTTGACATTTCTGAAACTGTGGTAGATGTAATGAATCCCGACAAAAGATTAAGGCATCGGCTACACTTGCGCTCAATGTTTGAGCAGCAAGTTTCACCTACATTTTCTGAGTATGCCACGACAGATGAATATCCAGGAATTAAATATATATATATATATATATATATATATATATATATATATATATATATATATATATATATATATATATATATATATATATATATATATAAACAGTTGTCGAACCTTCACAACATATGATGAATATTTTGCCAAAGGATATAATAATTTTGTCACTTGATTTAGTCTGTATTTGTGATTATAGAGAGTCAACACTGCATACGTCATTAGGTTTGTTCAGCCTTATGCAGAAAGGCTTTTCAGCGCCAAGCTTCCAGACACAGGAACCGACAGACCACTCGGCGGTGACTCAGCAACCAGGCCCGCGTAGTGCCCCGACGGACACGGTCATCAATCCCCCTTGCAAAGCCAGTGACCGCAAGTGACCCCCACATTCAAAACAGAGACGCTCTCGGTCAAGGCAACCTCTTAACCCGTAAGCTGCTGTACACCTCTCAGGCGACATGTCTAGGGGAATGATGTACACCTCTTGGAAGCGCATATTTCACGTTGCTCACACAAAGCCCCTGAGAATTGTAAGATCTTGGATCTTTTTTTAGTATTTATTTAGTTTAGCCTCTCATGTTGAATATAGTACCATCATCATGTGGATCCTGTAATTTGTTTGTAATCAGTCCTTAGAGATAATGACATTGGTATTATGTGTTGAATATGACGCTCATACTCATCTCCACATCTCTGGCGTAAAAGGAGTCTTCTGTTATATTGTAAATATATTAATAAACATAGTGACAGCAAAGTCCAGATGCAATGAAGTGAAAGAAGCTTGAAAATTAATAAAACGTATCAGGAACTGAAAAGAATGGCAGGAGACACGCTCTGATGTTTGTAACACTACTTCACGCCCACTTTGGGCCGCGTGAACACAGATCACTGAGATCGGTTGCTCATTTATATATATATATATATATATATATATATATATATATATATATATATATATATATATATATATATATAAATATATATTTACATACGTGTGTGTGTCACTATACCAGAACGCGTTAGTGCCTGCCAACCTTGACAACGATGCTGCATCTCCCGTCTCCATGGCAACGAATCCCCCCCCCCCCCCCAATCCGTCACTCCCTACCTCGTCCCGTCCCTACCTCCATGAGAGACACCAATTCGCGCCATAATACATTTTCGGAAAGCAATTATACTACAACGAAGAGAACTACGAGAGTAATATTTCAACAATAGATGCAGTGTATATTCTTTAAGACGCTGGAGAAGACAACTTGTTATTCTTGAACCTTGATCAAAGTCACACATCGCCGCACCACAGAATAATCTCGCCACAACCCTGCCGCTGTTTATAGGTTAAGGAACACACACAGCACGTGTGCGGTGTTCCTCCTTGCCAAAACCTTGACTTAACTTACTACTGCTACTGCTAAAAAAGGAGTCGGTTCGCTAAAGATGAGGTGTGCATTTGTCGCGGTTTAAATCCGCGACATGTTCTTTTATATTTATTTTGCATAGTAGGATGTTGGACGTGTTTTCCTTGTTCATCACGTGACCTGGGCGCAGCAGGCGGGTCATGATGACTCGTAGGTTCGTTGCCTAGGCGACCGGCGTAGAGATGCCAATGCGTGCATTCATGTTACGGGTCGCCCGCTGTATTTACCTGCTTACGTATTTTCAGGGGTCACCACTCCACTCAGTGCAGGTGCATAGTAGTGTGTGCATAACTGCAGCTTGTATGCCTCTGCTATGAAGAAGTATTGTCTGTGCAGAGTTCCGGGCCAGGCTGGGAGCGCCGCACTCCCATGGCCGCCCACGGGCTGGGCGGCCTGTGTTGCCAGCTCGCGATTGTTGCCCTTCCTTCCCTTCGTGTCTGTACGTAGCTTGCTCCACTGTTTAGATTGCGGTGCCATGCACTTGCAAGTTATAGCTGCGCGTCCGGGAAGTGTAACTATATCTGCCTATGGCAGTACTGCTCAGAGTGCTGTCAGCACCCTCCGTTGTACTTCCCGCGTCTTCGACTCTGTTGCCGCAGTTCACCGCTAGGTGCCGTGTCATGACCTGGCGGGAACGGCGGGTTCAACGCTCTTCTCCCCCTGACCGCCGCCTGGTGAGGTCACGGGGGCTCCGTGCTCTGCTCTCAGCCTACCTCTTGGTAACCACTCGGTTTCCTCTTGCTGGAGTGTGGGGATCCTGGGCTTCGCCACTTCGGGACACAGCCCACACGTTCCTCAGTTCTCGTGCATCAAGATTCGCGGCGGCCTCTTCCTGATCATCACGCCTGAGAGGACCCACGCCAGGAAGGACAAGCTGCAGCCACCTCGAGAAGGGCTGTGCAACGAGCCTCTACTCTTCTCCCTCCGCACCAAGTTAAGTAGCTAGTTAGTGTAGCCAGGGCAGGTTAGTCTTGTGCGAGCACGAGAAACGCTAGGCTCAGCTGGGTGTGTATGTGAGATTTGTCTTTGTCTTGTTTTCTGTGTGTAATAAAGTCTGTGCATAGTTGTACACGAGCTTTATCAGTAACCCTTTTGGCTGTGCGTATGTGCCTTCCAGCCCCATAAGGAGAGTAAATAAGAACCCCACGGGTGTGATTTAAGCAGGCAAGTTGTGTGTACACCGTAGTGTGTCTGGCGCGCCGCGGGGATCAAACCCTTTGTTGGCTAGTTTCCGCTGTTCGAGCACACGCCTGTTATAAATCTTATTTTACCCCGTGAGAGCATTATTGTGCTCTGGCTACCTGCAGTCACACGGCTTGTCTGATTGTGTGGATAATATGATATATAGCCTACGCGTCGGAAACAGTTGTCGGTGTAAATATTACGCAGTCAACATTAACAAATACCGTCAATTATGGTCGGTTTTAGGTTAAAAATATTAGTGTTGTGGGAAACTGTCTTTTTTGTTAATATAAAGCCTGCTAATTTTCTCGGTGGCGGACAGCGCCAAGTCTGTTTAATAATCAACGATCTTGAAAATTAACAAAATAGCTGCTTACTTCAGTACTAATAATTTTAACTCAAAATCGACAATAATTGACGGTATTTTGCCTGCATAATTATTAACACTGATAGTTGCCAGCGCACGATAATGCAGACTAATAATTTACTAGGGCGAACTGACTATACTACTACTACTATTACTACTGCACACACACACACACACACACACACACACACACACACAATCAAGAGGCACAGGGAAGGGGGGCAGGCGGAAGCGGATGTAAAATAATGGACGAATACGTTGAAGATCCGAGTCGAGACTTTATGTGTATGTACATATCGCGGAGGACAAGGACGAGCGACGATTCGGCGAGCGTTGGAGTCTCGGCCCTTTTGTCTGGCGGGCCGAGGCGGGTGTGGCAGCGAATGACGATGAGGCGACGAGGGGAGTGACAGTCAAATTGAGGGGCAGTGAGAATGACAGGGACAACCTTTACGATTCCATCTCTCGCCCCTTCACCACGGACAGGCGAAGAGAGATAAAGGGTTAAACAGGTGCTCCATCGATTTGTGCTAATTGGAAATGGCCATACACGGATAGAAACTGTAGGACAAAATACTCAGGGAGATAGCTAGAGAAAGATAATTTTATGGTCCCGTCGTTCGTCCCTCCGACAAGGATAAGCAACGAGAGAAAACGCAGGGTCAAAGAGGTGCTTCATCGATTTCGACTAATCAGAAACGTCCACACTCTGGTTGGAAACGAAGAGGAATGTATACGTAAAAGAGACAGAGACAGATAATGATGGAGGGGGAGAAAAAGCATATGGATGAAAGAGGTGTGATGAATGACAAAGAAGAGAGTTAACCATGCGCCACATCGGACTGTACTAATGAGAAACGTCCACGCATATAAAGGAAGGGAAGGAAGGTGCGCACAGACAAGAGAAGGATGGAGGAGGGACGAGAAGTGGAGATGAAGTTATAAAAGAGCGGTAAAGAAAATGAGTGTGGTGAAAGAGGTAATTACGAGACTAGAAGCAGAGCAACCGTTACCTAGTTAAACTCTCTCTCTCTCTCTCTCTCTCTCTCTCTCTCTCTCTCTCTCTCTCTCTCTCTCTCTCTCTCTCTCTCTCACACACACACACACACACGCCGGCGGGATGTTTGTTTTCTGGGGAGTGATCGAGCAAACACAAACGAGAGTTTTCTAATGTTCTGACTTTAATTGTTTACACTGTCCCTCCCGCCACCTCCTCTCCTTTCCCTCTTTTTCTACATTCACTCACTCACCTCCAGAGCTCCCTTCCTCCCATTACTCAGGCATCTTAACTCACTACCACTCACTACAATTCCTGACTGGCCACTTCATGTTAAGCATGACGTATCACGTATCACCAAAAAACACTCTTGAATGCCGCAGAGCAGCATTAGGGCCTGTATATTTTAAGAGTCAGGGTGAAAGCAAAGGGAGTCTTACGCGGTGCTTCATTAAAGTATACACGTCGTTTTTATACAATTGTATAGAAACGAATGTCTCACAACAGACCTGTAGGAGAAGAGAGTAACGGCTGGGTGAGCGCGGCTGCCTCGCATCTGCGGCCTCCAGGTATATAGACCAGGCAGAGAACCAGCCGCCACTGAACAGGTCGTGGTGGTATGGGCTCCCAGAGAATGGCCACGGACGAGAGGGAGAGACAGACCGAGGTGACCAAGGCGACGAACTTGGCCAAGGAAAACGTGGGTAGGTAGCAGGGAGTCGTAATAAAAATGAAAGAGATTCGTAGTGACATGGAGATGTTTCCAAATCCTTCGGTGAATAACTTAGGAAATTCGGCAGAGTGCCGGGAGATGCAAAAACTATAAAGGCACATTTGTAGGGACTCACTGGTATGCCCAAATATTTCGTAAATAAGGGAAAACTCGGTCATGGTTCTCCAAGATTACCCCAAAACTCTGAATAAAATGATGAAAACGAAGACACAGGATGCAGCCGCGGAAGACGACTACAGCACTGCAAACAAGGCGGACAAAGACCGTTATTGAGGAGGAAAAGGTGACTGGGAAGACGCCACACCAGGGAAAGGTTGCGGGTTTCTCACGTCCATCAACACCACCATAGATATCGATTACTAAGGCTCCAGGAGGGCAGACTTCCAACCCGAACGTGGCTGTGGCTCTTTTGATGTTTCAGATGATACTTTTTATCTACTTTTTTGGTACAGTGCAGCTGCAGTAGAATATCAATATTTGTTCTGTGCAGCTCTTGTGCGGAAACAAAATATCGCACTCCGCTATATATGTGGATTGTGGAAGTATTTTGAGTGCCTTTATTTGAATAATTTGCTTTCACATCTGGCAGTTTACCAAAACTACTCGGACTGTAGCACATAACTTTATGAGGATATAATTCCTTACTAAATTTACTAATTAGATTCCTAGCGTCTAAGAGAAAAATGGTTTTATTAGCCTTTACTTGTCTTGATGAGAAACCCCGGTCCTTTCCGTGGAGTCTGTAGCTTTGCGTGGGGCTGCCCCGTTTAGTGGTTGTCACCTTTGTTTTATAGTGACGCGCCCCGCGTGTCCTCAAGCTTACAGGGGAAAATAAGGCGTGATGGATGACACGGAGGGGGATCTTAGTGCTCTGGCCGCGTGATAAGTAAGACGCGCCGAGATCTGAGTACAACTGGTTTATGAAGTTATTCTTTTATTTTACGATATGATATATTATTTACTTTTGTAGTCATTATCGTCATTGTGGTGATGGGATGAGGGTGCTGCTGCTACTACTACTACTACTACTACTACTACCAATAATAATAATAATAATAATACTTCTGCTACTACGATTACTATCGTCCCTCTAAGAAAACATGGCTGAATCAGCCTTTATACTAGCCCCTACAGACCTTGCCCCTGCCGTCAACCTCGTGTCGGCCACCCCTCGCCGCCTCCTCCAAGCACTCGCCGCTGCGCCGTCGAGCACTGTTGATGCATAGCCTACGTGTACGGGGCATCCCCCTACAAGCCTTGACCCTTCCAACTGCCTCTCGCCGGTCGCCCCTTGCCACCTCCTCCGGGGCCCCGCCCCCTCACCGCCGAGCACCGTTATAGTATATATAGCTTTTACTAGCCCTCTACATGGAGGCGTTTCTTTGACCCGTCAACCTCTTGTCGGCCGCCCTTCGTCACCCTACACGCCTTGCCCCTGCCATCAGTCTCTCTTTACCTCCTTCGGGACCCGCCGCCGCCTCCGGCAGAGCACCTTTGATGCAGCTCCGCCACACAATTCAGCCGGTGTTCACCGGCGTCTTCTGTGAGCTTCGTGAGGGACAGTAAGTACCTAGTGACCAGTAACCGTGGTTAAGGTGAGTAGTAACAAATGTACGGAAGTGGGGGTTGCCTCAGCGGGGGGGACTGGAAGTGGGGTTGGGGGTCAGCAGGGGTTGCAGGAGTGGGGTAATTTGCGGGGGTTACGGAAGAGGGGTATCTAGACCCCCACACACACACACACACACACACACATCTCTTACCTCCCCCCCTCAACCCCTCTAGTACTAGCGTACGGAAGCGATAGGGTGGGTACTTGAATCGTTAAGATAAAATCTTGAGCTCGAGTGACCACAAGATTATAATCACAGAAAAGGTTAAAGACATTAGGTTAATGACCAGGCTGGAATACGTCACGCGCACCTGTTCCCGGTGACCACAAGATTATAATCACAGAAAAAGGTTAAAGACATTAGGTTAATGACCAGGCTGGAATACGTCACGCGCACCTGTTCCCGGTGACTTATCTTTCTTCCCATACGCACACACACACACACACACACACACACACACACACACACACACACACACACACTCTCACGCACACATACACACACTCACGCGCACACACACACACACACACACACACACACACACACACACACACACACACTCACAAGTTAAGATCGAGATCTCAGTGACCCCAAGATTGATTACAATCACGGAAAAATTAAAGACATTAGGTTAATGACCAGGCTGGAATGTGCCCCGCGCACCTGTTTCCGGCGTCTTATCTTTCCCTCCTTCCCACTGACGCGCATACACACACACACACACACACACACACACACACACACACACACACACACACACACACACACACACACACACACACACACACACACACACACACACACACACACACACACACACACACACACACACACACACACACACACACACACACATCTGGTCTTACGAGATAAAATCGCGGAAAAAATGGATCGATGACATCTCCATGTATCTGAGGCCACGCCTATTGAAGTCTTAATGATTCAAGTCATTACAATAAACCTCAGGTTATTAAGGACTGACCCGAGGAACACACATGCTTGCGCACACGCACATGCATACACACACACACACACACACACACACACACACACACACACACACACACACACACACACACACACACACACACACACACACACACACACACACACACGTGCGCACACACACACACACACACACACACACACACACACACACACACACACACACACACACACATCTGTTCATGTGAGATAAAATCACGGAAAAAATGTTTCGATGACATCTCCATGTATCTGAGGCCACGCCTTCTGGTCTTCGGAAGCCTTAATGATTCAAGTCATTACAATAAACCTCGGGTCATTAAGGACTGACCTGAGGAACACACACACACACACACACACACACACACACACACACACACACACACACACACACACACACACACATGTACAAACGAACACACAATGTCGAGGGGTATTTATGGACGTCAAGCCAACAAGCACTTCACAGGCTCTCAAGGTGGTCTCGGGTCAAGAGGTCTCCTGTTCTTGTTTCCCGTAAACATGAGGACCCCTGTACACCCCTGTATCAAATGTTCATGGTGTAATAATTACTTCCGTTGTCCGCACTCGTAGCTCATAGGGCGGCCTGCCTTCAGAGGGCCTTGGGACTGGATCGAAAGATATATCTACTAGAAACAATGGTAAGTACTTAAATGTTTGCGTTACTTTATATGATTGTCATAAAAAACAGTAGCAGATGTGGATGACGGGAGGGAGGTAGAGAGCTGGGCAGCATGGGCAATATCGACTTTAGTCTTTCTATCTTTTTTCAGAAGAGACGTCGTCGACTAGCTCTGATCGATCAGATGTCGGTTTCTCTCAACCAGACCCCAGCGATATTGGAAGTTGTTCTCCACGGGCGGGTCTCAGCGACGAGGCCAGTCAAAACCAAAGGTAGGTCAAAACCTAATATCTTCTGAAATGCAATATTGTTAAAATGTGTTTTACAAGAGACACATTTTCCATATTGTATTTTAAGTGTCACAGTAAAATATGTGCGGGATAGAGGGTTCAAAAATTTCATTTGTGTTTCGTATTCTTAAGGACTATCTCCGAAGAAGGCGGGTCTGGTAGGCTCAGCCATTGGCCCTCCTCTTCAACGATCGGTAGTGGACGAAAACGAAAACAAGCGAATACAGGAACAAACGGTAAGTTTCTACGTTTTTTATTGCGCACACGTCTGTTCTAAGGAAAAAAATTGTAATTTCACTATTTCTCTCTAATATTATTTTACCTTTCTTCAGACACCTGCAGGAAAAAGCAAGCCCGACGTGAGGGATTCTCCCATCCAAACAGTTCTCCACAGCCAGGACCCAGCGGTTATAACCCGGGACGGCCGACAACAACACCTCACCAACACCAGGTGAAATAAGCCAACATTTCAACGGGGCCTTAACAACGATCGACGTGCCCGTCCCACCAGCAGACAACGGCGACATTGCATCATATTTCAACAACAACACTGGCCGTCTTCGCGAGGCAGTAGAGTCTGTATTCCAAGGCTGCCAGCAGGTTAGACCTCCTTCTTGTAAAGTGTACGTTGACATGCATCTGCGCTTAGTCAGAGAAGACCCCGACGGTGGAGTTCAATATAGAGATATGTATATGAGAAGTCATATGCAGGTAATTAGCTATGGCGATATGGATTCATATGTACGTGAACTATCCGAATATTTTGTTAATCGGTTTGAACATGACATGTCGGACGAAGAGGGCAGTGGATTTACGTTAGATGAAATAGTTAGCGTAAAATTTTCCTTCTCTTATAATGCTGCACAATAGTATTGGAGAGTATGTGCCCTATCCTAAGGGTGTTCCAGGGAAAACACAAGTTCTCAACCCTTCGGGACCCACGGACTGTGTTTTCCAAGTTCTAACAGCTTATCGCTATCTAAAGTCAAGAAATGTAGTTCCATCGGGCAGGCAATGGGAGAATGCTTGCTTGGCCTCTATTAATACGGGTAACATTCCAACCCCGGTATCCTGGGAAGACCTCGGTCGGCTTGAAAGATTAAACAACATAAGTATTCGCGTTTACTGTCTAGACAACGTTGAAGACAAAAAAGGCGAACTAACTCTGGTCAGAAAGGGGCTCAAAGATCAAGAAGTTGTTCATTGTCTGTTGTTGGGGAACAGACACCTAGCTCTTATCCAAGACTTTGACGCATACATGAACCAGTTTACCTGCCAACGTCGCGGGAAAAAAATGTTTTGCGATATCTGCCTGTGCGCCTGTGAAAACAAGGCAACGCTTGCTGAACATGTGCTAATTTGCCCAACGATGATCACAAGACTAAGATTCCCACCCGCGGGTTCTACTGTGAAATTTATTAATCATGCTAAGGCATATGAGCCATCTTATTTAGCATTCTATGACTTTGAGAGTATTCTCGTACAGCCTTCTTCGAATGTGTCTGGATGTGTAAAGAGACATCACTTTGCCATAGCGTATGCTTACATTATAGTGAATAGAAACGGAGAAACAGTACAAAGCGGATCCTATTGTGGAAGTAATGCTGTAAACCATTTTATTCATACAATGCAGTGTGCCTGGAAAAAGTTGAAATTTTCTAAAGGCTACAATAAAATCAACATGACCGATGAAGATACGACACGTCACAATGAGCAAACTCACTGTCTTCTCTGCCAACAGGGTTTTTTAAAAGGTCAAGGCGTAAAACATCATGACCATGAAAATCAGGAAACAATTACATTGGAGCTTATTGTAATAGATGCAACCTCCAAATGAAAAATCACAAATTGCAGCTCACTCTCATTGCACATAATGCTAATTACGACATGTCGTTAATCCTGCGTGAATTAACGATACCTGACTTGAAAATCAAACTAAGACCAAAACGTTCAGTTCACAAATACCATGAAGTCATCATAAATGACTTGAGATTTATTGACTCGTATGCCTTTATGTCTGGTTCGCTCGCGGCTTTAGCGAACCAATTCATCAGTAATGGGAACGAACCCATATGCACACAACAGATGTTGAAAGATGTGCCAGCACCTGCGTTGCCATTATTGATCAAGGGAAAGCAGGTGTTTTGTTATGACTATATGGATTCGATGGAACGACTTTCTGAGACACGTCTTCCATCCCGCGAAGATTTTTTCAATTCGCTTCAAGAAGCAGAACTTTCCGAAAGTGATTATAAACATGCTCAGAATGTTTGGAAAGTAGCTGGGTGTCAGAGCCTGAAGGACTATTTGTTGCTTTATGTAAAAGTGGATGTTGGTCTTCTATGTGATGTCTTCCTAGAGTGGAGAGGTATTTTGAAACCCAGTGGAGGTTGGATATTGTAAATTATGTTAGCCTGCCAGGATTTGCCTATGACTCCTTTCTGCTAAAAACACAGCAGGAATTAGAGGTGCTTAGTAGCCCAGACATATATCATTGCATTCAAACAAATGTGCGTGGGGCTACACAAGTGTTGTGCGTCGTTTTGTACGCGCCAATAACATCTACACGAACCCTCAGTTTAATCCAAAACATGATAGAAGCACTTTCCTTTCATATCTTGACTTCAACAGTCTTTATCCCACTGTAATGCAAGAGAAGTTGCCATGTGGGGATATGAGAAAACTAGATGAGACAGAAATGCAGTCTTTTTGAGCGGGGGTTTGGTCAATCAAGCAACCGATGGCGATTTTGGATATCTCATTCTGTGCGATACTGAGGCTGTCTCACGTGAAGTCGTTGAGAAAACGGATGACCTCCCACTGATCATCAGAAGACACAATATCACCAACAGAGATATATCGTCAGTCACACGCGAATGGTATGAAGAAGAAACCGTCCAGCACCGTGTAAGAACATAAACTGATTGGAACACATGCTGCTCAGGAGAAAATGCTATTTGCTCTGCCCTCCTTAAACTACTTATTCGACTAGGCCTGGTTGTTAAAAAAGTGCATGCTATTTATACGTTTAAGCAAAAGCACTTTCTTGCGGACTTCATTCAGGATAACATAGAAGCCCGCAAAAGTGCTACTTGCCCTATCAAGAAAAATGCAATCAAGTGTATTTCAAACAGCATTTTTGGTCGATTCCTGATGAACGTGGCCAAATATAGTGAAGACATAGATATTGTCACCAACCGCGAAAAGTTTTTGAAGCTGGCCCGAAGTCCTTACTTTAAACGCGTTGTACCTCTCAATGATGGTCATGTAGTTGTAACTCGCCATAAGAAATATTCACGGGTGAATCATCCAAACTACATTGGCTACTACATCCTAGAGCTGTCCAAGCTGCGACTATATGATTTCTATTACAATGTGTTGAAGGCTCATTACGGGATCAGGCGAAACTAGTGTATTGCGACACTGATTCCTTAATAACAGAAATTGAAACTCCTGATCTATTAACAGAGTACTCGCAGGAACCCTTCAAAGCTATATAGACACAAGTAACTTTAGCCCCTCACATTCCTTGTACAGCACAGACAACAAAGGAAAGCTTGGATTTCTCAAGTCTGAAGTGGGGGAAAGAACCATCTCAGAATTTGTAGGTGTAAAACCAAAATGCTACTCCATCCTCTTGGCAGACGGTGACCGGTTGAGTTCAGCTAAGGGCGTTCCAAAGTTCATAAAGAAGAAAATTGCTCATCAGCGATACAAAGACGCCCTATTCCAGAAGCAAACATTTACCTTTGACTATCAGGGATTCACAGTGCGCAATGGACGAATGAGTACAGTAAAATATCCCAAGAGAGGGATATCTGTAGTTGAGGACAAAAGATACTACATTAGCACCTTGGAGTCAAGATCTTACGGTCATCCAGATAATTCTATAGGGATAGAGGAGGAAGAGCAGGAGGAGGAGGTAGCCCAGATCATGACACTGTCAAACGAAGAAAATTTGGAGGAAGGCGATGAAAGAGGCATAACAGAAGCGAGACTAGCCGAGGTAATGGGTGGGCAAGAGATCGGTGAAATGGGAGAACTAGAAGAAGAAACCTATGAATTGTGGGGAGAACGGGATGTGCTGGTCGAGCAATATTTTCCCTTGATAAAACGGGTAGAGGCGGATGATGACATGTTAATGCAAGCCGAGGAACAGGAAGAAATAAATCAAATGCAAAAATCATCCCCCCTTGAATATATGCTAGTAGATACAGACTTTTCAGAATAAATTGTAGTTGTTTATAATATAAGGACTGGTGTGAATGTTGTATATACTGTTTATAGTGTAAGAATTTGCCTGCTATTTTTATGTTAAATATAAAATATATGTAAATATATTCTGTATATAGGACTAATGTTGGAGCCTTTGATATTATAAAATTGCACATGATGAATCTGGAATCATAATTTGACCAAATTCCAATAAACATTGAGTTTGTTTGACTTGTTTATATGACCTTTATCAAAACGGATGAAAAAACACAATAATGGTCTTAATATTTATTCGATTTGTGGAAACATGAATAAAACGCTTTTATGTTTCGATCCGGCTCATATAAAGACTGCCCGCCAAATCAGGCGGGCGGCGGCAACGGCGGCGGCGGCGGTAGCGAGAGGTGCGGCGGCAAGATGCGACAGGATTCGGGGCCAGGCAGGGGCAGGGCGGGCGGGGGGGCTGCACGGGGTAGTGGCGGTGACGGGTGAGGACCTGTGAGTGGAGCCAGACCTCTGATTTAAGCATGGTATACAACCCCCCCGATAAAGGAACTAGAAAATTACTTATGCTTCATGGAATGTAATACAATTCATTATGAAAAAATCAATAAGTCAATACTTACTTTTTATGAACACGTGTTAAATGTTTGATGACATACGGGCATTATAAACTTGCTGTAAGCGAATCGCATCACGTGTTCATCATTCCTCGAATATTCGGTCTTGGAAAACTCCATACATATTTTTTCAAGAGTTTCTCTTACACCCAAGTGCGAAACATTGTAGGCAAAGTACATGGCATAAGCCCCGCACACATCGCTTCGCGTGCTTTGAAGTCGAAATGCATTTTTATACATACTGAGCCCGGGGTAATCAATATATTTGAAATGATCAGAGTATAATTTTGGATCGAGAGCATAACTATCTAGGAACACTGCCATGCCCGGTTCATAGTAGAGACAAATCCAGTGTCCCATTTCTCTTTTAGAATAACTTGGTAGCGTATTGACGATGCACACTATAGGTTTTCTATATCGAGGTATAGAGTTTACCTCGTCTGCCAATAACACGCCTAAAAACAAGGCTTGCTTTCCTATGTGCCCCTCAATCCTCTTTCAATCTCCATGTTGTTCATCGCACAGCCGCTTCAAGCGCGCACATCACACTGCAGCCGTCTTTCAGAATTAACTGTTATTATACCCACTGTTTCGCCAAACAGTATCAACAGACGGTTCTCGTTTTCTCCCTTGCTTAGATTTAAGCTAAGTCTAAGCCCCCATTCATTTCAACGGGCAAATTATCATTCAAGTTTTCAGCACGCAAATCAAATGTGCAAATCATTGCCCCCTTGCCGAAAATATCCTTTCCGATTAAATGGTCTTTGTGAAAACCAAGTGCATCCAAAGTACGATGGTAGAGCTCAGCATAGTCATGAGGGAATTTACTAGGAATATTATACATGGTTCTACCATTAACACTTAAGCTTATTTGACTTATATCGCCATGGCTCAAATACAATGGATTTAGCGTATAGTCGCCAGAATGAGCTTCCATGCTCGTTATAATAAGCGAGAGTTTTTCCGGAATAACATTACCCCACGGTTGATCATACGTTCCTGAGGTTTGGTCTTTGGCTAGCACATAGGTTTTCAAGAGGGTTTTGGTAAATGTCGATTTCAAAAGATTCCTGTGGCGAGAGACGCGTTCAAAGCATGAAGTGCATTAGGGTAAGGAAACAGTCGCGTATAAAGCAGCTTGGCTGAATCTATATGCAGACGAATGTTATCGCCAGTTGGAGAATTTAGCAGCCATGCATTACTAGATAGTTCCATTCTGAGTCTAATCGAAATACCATCGAGCAAGTAACTGTCTAAAGAACTTATATCCAGAAGAAGCGGGGTACAGAGTTGTATACCGTGAGTCTTAACCCGCTTCATAATGGTCTTGTGTTGCGCGCTGGCATTGTCAAAGTATTCTGCTGTTACTTTGGAAATAAAACCGTTCTCTGGGATGGCAATATTAGCATTGGCTCCAATTGTATTCAGTTTGTTGGGCGACAAAGTATTCAGCATTTTAACGTATGACGTGTACCCATAAAGTACATTATTGTCAACAGCTACATCTCCCAAAAAACATTGCACTGATTTGAATAGGCTGTGCGCGGTATTATTTGCAAATTCAACGTGTTGAACGTCTTCGAGAGGAGTAGTATTGTCTGGCTTAGTTAAGCGTAAAGAGGTGTGCAACACCAATTTCCCCAAATCAATAAAACTGCCAAGTGTTCCAGGAATGAGAAATTCTATATATCTATCGGATAATTTCATATTGAATCCGAGGTTAGTAGGTAAAACATCAGCATCATAACGGGAGGCAATCGTTGTTTCCAATAATCTCATTTTGTTAGGGCGGGGAAACAATTCACTGACACCGGCGGCATATTGCCCCAGGGGAGAACGCGGGTTCCCGACACCAACCGCGCTGGTGATGCTCGCCATACTGCTCTTAGTTCAACAATGATTACAACTCGGTAAAGATGTCCTTTTTATAACACCTTTTCCTCCCGACTCGCTTGACTTTCTTTTTCCCGCTTCCTCTAGTCAATTTCATTGCAGCTTGCTTTAAGGAATTAATTCCATGCTTTTTTATAGAGCTTCTCAAGTTGCTTCCCTGTGAAATATCATCTAGAACGTTGTTTCCAAATGTTCGAGCTGAAGGCACAATGACATTTTCACTAGGAAAGGGAAAGCTCTTTTAGCGAGTCCAGCTAAAACCGAGAATAAACCCCCGCCTCTGTGATAGCTTGGTTCATAAGAAAGTGTGACTATATCATCAATACCACTCCCTCGGGTTGATATCTGTTTGCCATTCGAAAACAGGGTATGATATTCTGCTACGGAAGGAGGGATGAATGTAACCCGCATGGTGGCGGCGAGGAGACTGTCTTTTCAAATGGACAACATTCCTATTAATACAGCAAAATGTACTCAAAGATTCAACGCGATCGGATATGAAGTAAACATGTAACAGGGTATCCTTCTTCGAAATGCATAGGACGACCTTTTTGATCTGTGAGTTTAATAGAAATCGAATCAATTACTATGGGGACTTATATATAGTTGGATGCACGCCTTTTGTTAGACCTCCAGAGAGCGAAAAGGCATCAAGAATATTTACATTTTTCCCTGCATACCTAGAGGGATTGACAAGGTCAGTGTAAATGAGAACACACTGTACGTCACCATTTCTCAACAGAGGGGCATGACCATGTAGCGGAACAAGAACGGGTTTTTTTTGTTTTTCATGTGTACCCAAGGAAGAAAACACAGCATAACCTAAGTTGGGGACAAAACCGAGAACCTGGGCCAGTCGCGCATCAAAGGAAACCTTAATAAATACAACTTGTGGATGATAACCATTGTAGCAGAACAAAGTTAAATGATCATTTGTGGAGCTAAATGCAAGAACCTCTCTAGAATACGCTAGTAAATGGTAGTTGTATCCATCGACCATCTCCTTTATCAATGTCGTTATTATACCGTTAACACACATCAGCAAATACCCAGTGTCATTATACAAGATATTAGCATTAATAGCCTTTGACAGTGTGCGTCTTTCAATAGCTTCTGAATCTGGCGTTGGTCTTATACCACATTCAAGGTGTATACTACACTCTGGTTCACCTGGTATAACATTGTAATACCGACTGGGAAGCAACACGTTCAGTAGACCGACTTCATATTCCACGTCCTTGTCTAATGTTAGAGTTTGTATATTATTAGTAAAGCTAGTGCTGGAATTGGGGTAAATTTCCCATCCGCAATGCTGGTAACATATATATGATGTGACTCCATTTAGAGCAAGCAAGACACTAGCAAAAATATTATAATTATTTCATTATATAGAGGTAGACATGACGAGATGCCAATTACATATTGAAGGTAAATCATACTAAACATCATTACATTGTTATTTATTGACATATTTTACATTTAGTGATGTACATAATTATTGGGAAATTGTCTGGAGCTATAGTTATTCAGGATCCACGTCGACTACAGCACCGTCCCGTTTTCTTTTCCATTCGTCAGCCACAGCATCGTCCTCTGTATCCACCAGTTTCCTCTTCCTGTTTCGCTCGGGAGACACAGATAGAGTTAATTTTGTTTCAGGCTCATCGCAGGTCCACCATCTGTCCAGGATGACGCACGATATATTATGCAGTTGGAGTTCAGCCGCAGCCTCTTGGAGATGCGGTTGGTAGTCAGCTTTCCACAACACGTAAAGAATTCCAGCGCTTGCAATATTGTAGGGAAGACGACACTTGTAATGTTGCTTTTAATCACCCATTCTACCAGTTTTGTGATGGACTCTTTAAACCAGCGGAGGCGGTTATCATAACTGTCTTCCTTTACCCCACGAATGAAATTTTGATCTCTTGACGTCTGAAGATATCCTTGGTTTATAGGGTTATTTTCCAGTTCGCGGCCAGGAGCATACTGGGTTAGGATACACGCCACATAAGGGAGATTTTCACTCGGAGGATAGCGAATATGCAGACTACCGGGAATACCACGATCTTCCCAGCGACACCTGTTCAGTTGATAGATCGGGCTTCTTTCGCGGTAGAGATTACTGTGCGGGTATAATCCATGTAGGCGTCCAGTAAACCCCCTCTTTTCGTAGCAGGAACTGCAGTTGAGGGAAGAAACGATGACGGTCTTGTTGTTGCGGTAGATGTCATCGCCAGGAGAACCGTCTTTGTAGTTGAACACGTAGGTGTCCGACATGGTGTCCTCTGGTATACTGGTGAGTGATGAATAGTACCGCTTCAGCTGATGGCGAGGGACGAGTAGCGAACCATCGTCCCATCTGCTCTCTCTTATAAGCCCGCTCGGGGCACCACCGTGTCCGAGCGTGTTCGTCCTCGCCTCCGGCATTTCTCTCTCCATGACGTCGCCGCCCCCTCTGTATAAGTCGCGCGTCCAACGCGGTTCAGTATCTACAACGTCCATGATTCTGTTTCTTTCTTGAATCACAATGTAGGACTGCACTAGCACATTGGAAAAGCGGATTTAATATGGGTCCCATCTGTAAGTTGCCAACGATGGTTGTTTGGTGAAACCAGATCCCTGAATCTTTTGCCGCACGCGCGTATTTTTTTTATTTCGCTAGTTAATACACCCGTGGCGTCAATGATGTGTTTTATATCAGCAATGTCAGCAATCGTTGGTTTTGACTTGCATTAGAGAGTAAATTCAACATGTACAGGATATTGGAGGATCGAACAGAAGACAATAGGTTGCCTCGGCTATCCCATTTTACGATGGGATTGTCTTTTATTCGTTCTAGCATCATATTGACGTATGGCACGTCGATACTTTTAACATACAGAGGTATTAAATTACTTATTTCAGGATTGGAGGATATCTTGTTCTCCCTAATCCCTGTGACTCTAAGTTCCACGGGTGGTAGTTTTGTGGTTTTGTATACACCAGATCGCGATATTTTCTTTTTTTTGTAGCTTTTCTTTCTTACAGAGCGAGACGACGGGTTCAATCTTGTAGGAGTGCTTGGTCTTGCACCATGGGAGGACACGACAGGACCGCTGCTGCTTGCTGGCACATGTTCAGAGACCGGCATATGATCGGGATGGGTCGACTGCGGGTTGAAACACGATTGGCCGTTGACCCCGGACTCGTGGAGTTGGCGCATTTAGGCTTAATACCCGTTAAAACACGCTCAGCGGTAGACTCAGGAACAAGATAATACGTGCGCATTATCCAAATAATTTTCCGATCAAGGAAGCGGCAATAGGTAGTATAGCAGCTAATATATTACCGCCCGTCTCGATGTCAATATAAGTCTTTTCTTATGGAGAGGAGTTTTCTTTCTAGCTATGGCACGTATGTCTTCCCGATAGTTACGTAATTTCTTGATAACTTTGCTATTGAGGGTGAGGTGCTTCTTTAACAAATTGGAAAATATTTCAGATATACAGTTCAATTGTTCTCGAGCTGCTTGCTTAATAGCACGGTTTCTATCTTTTACTTTTAATTTCTTCAAAAGTAAGACAAAGTTTTTGTGCACTGAGGAGTGGTGTCTTTTTACGCATTTTCTACAATATCATTAGCGTCAATCCAGCTGTTGAATGAAGCAGGTATCCCAACCACGATACAAAATACTGCTTTTTCCTTTATTTTTCGTGAACGCAGTATTTTAATATCGTATGTCTCAGGCAGAGCGCTTAAGACGAGCTCTGGCGCGTAGAATATCCCTGTATTGGTTCTCCAGACAAATCTTCTAAGAGATAAGTTCTTGGGCGATTCTTGTGTTTAATTGATTTTATGCGAAAGAGCTCGTGAGTATTTTGCTGCGTGTATCCTTTATGGAATACAGAGGAACGAGCACTTCCAACAAGGCGAACTATTTCCCCAACTGCCAGTCGAGAAGTGATGGAAGACGCTGGTTGCTTCGGGTTTTTATACATTGCGTGGAATTGCCGTTTGATTGCAGATGGGTTTTAAGTTATGAATATCAATGGGAGTTTGTTTGTTCTTCAGTCCAGAATGGGGCGAGCGGTTGTAGGCACTGACCATGTTTTGCAGCTGATCAATATATCTTGAAGAATTTTGAGACGTGATGAACTTGTAGATGCGTGCTTTAAGTGTACGAATGGCCCGCTCTGCCAAGGCTGCTTTGATCTCACTTGAGTACACACTGTATAGCTTAATGCCCCGGGAACATAAATAGTTTCTTACTTTTCGATTCCAGAATTCTGTGCCCAAGTCGGTGTTTAATCTTCGTAAGCCTTCAGAATCTTTATTTTCCACCACTTGTTTAAA
Organism: Eriocheir sinensis; assembly: GCF_024679095.1. Taxonomy (NCBI): domain Eukaryota; kingdom Metazoa; phylum Arthropoda; class Malacostraca; order Decapoda; family Varunidae; genus Eriocheir; species Eriocheir sinensis. Next base: position 16,285,899 of record NC_066518.1, read on the forward strand.
GGCCACGAGCATAGTATTTGCGTCTTTATTCCGACACGGGACAACTTGCATATACCTAGAAAACACGTCTATGCATACTAACAAGTAGCCTATGTTATTATTTTCCTTTCTTATATGTCTCACGTCTGCTAAATCGGCAGCCATGATTACTTTGGGTTTTGAGGCTATTATCTTTGCCGGGAAATTTTTAGTCTGTAGCTTATGCAATGTATATGTTTTATTGCTTCTCAAAAGTTGAATACGTCATCACGTGTTATTGCCGGATTTATACTTTTGCTTTCTCCCATAATTTCGCCTGAGAGCTTAAACCATAGGGTTCGTTATGTTGGGAGTATAGTGTGTAAGAGTTCCTACTTCCTGGAGTTCACCATTGGAATACGCGTTCACCTGGGGGTTCTCCAACAATGTTTGAGCGAAACTGCAGGGACTCAGGAGTATTTATACCCAAATCAACAAGAAGATATCCATAAGGACGTGAATATACAGCATATTTATATATATCTACAAAATGGTTTGCATAATCTTTTCCGAATATTTGTCTGCCCAGAGTGTGAATTTGAGATAAATCGCGCTGTCTTAACAAGAGGAAATGAGAACAGTTCAGGCTAGTATTCCTTGCATGCTTTCCACCCATATATAGATTTTGAGTGATAAATATGCATGAAATATTGTTGTGCCGTCCGCGAGTAAAAGCATCAACCACAATTTTGTTCCTTACAGCATCAATGAAAATATCGTCAAGTACATACAATGCCCCTCTCTGATCAAACGTATCCTCGTTGGCAATTGGATCAATTATTTCAGACGACACTATAACTTTAGGTCCTATTTCTTTATTTCTTTGAAGAGGATGAGACGTTAAGCCACATATGACAAATTTTTTGAACTTTTCATGATACTTCAGAATAAGCTGCTGTACAAGTTCCGATTTTCCAGAGTTGCTACATCCTGCAACTATTATGCGCGCAGGGTATTGGAAAATATCGAGAAGGTTCTCTGAATATTTCTCAGTCATAGCGGAAACTCTATTAATGATGGTAATTATTAAAGTATGATGCTTATATAGCACAGAATATGTGTGTGTGTGTGTGTGTGTGTGTGTGTGTGTATACAACAAGAACAACAACAACAATAGCAATTACCCTCACTTTGTGCATGCCCCCCACGTCCGTCACCCTGCTGACGGCCCTCTGACCGTCTTACCCCCACTCCGTCACCCCTCGCTGACCACCCTTTCTTCCGTCACCTCCCCCCCCCCCCTCCCTGACCGACCGACACCCGCTCCCGGCCCCCCCCCGCTTCCGTACGCTAGCCCGAGGGGGGGGGGGGGTGTTAGGGCATGTGAAATAGTGAAAACAATATTTTTTTTTTTTTGTTGGGGGAATAGGGGGGTCTAGATACCCCTCTTCCGTAACCCCCAAGTACCCCACTGTAACCCCCATGACCCCCCAACCCCACTTCCAGTCCTGCAATTACCCCCACTCCTGTAACCCCTGCTCACCCCCCAACCCCCACTTCCAGTCCCCCCCGCTGAGGCAACCCCCACTTCCGTACATTTGTTACTACTAAGGTGGTAATGGCTCAAATGACTGTGGTGGTTGAAGTGGTGGTTGGATTTTAAAATAGTTGTTTCTCTCGGCAGGAAAACCGAGCACACACACACACTTTGGTCTCAAGGGTGCCGTGTTCCAGCTGGGCTAATTGAGGCAAAGAGCGACACAGGCTGGAGGAAGGAAATGTCGAAGGCCTGCGGTGCGTGGGAGGGAGGAAGATTCAGGTGTGAATCTGGGAAAGGCAACCTGGTAAATGGCGATTGAAAAGAAAACATCACAAAATATTTTGACAACGCTTTCCTCTTAATAACTTCCTGATCCAATTATCTGTGCAAGTGGAAACGGGTCTGCATTACATTTTTAAACATTAATACATTAATTGTCAAAGCGGTGACTTCAACATTATTGCATCGGCTGTTCTGAGAAATGAAACACCAGGGAAAAAGAAAAATGTATGTTAAGTACAGCAAAAACAATGAGAATATGAAACACCGGTGTGGTAGCATCTGCCATCCACGTATCTTAAGACATCCCATCCTGATCTGCGCATGCGCGGAACCCGATGGCTCAAGTTAGTGTCAAGTTTTCATCGTCTTACCCCCTGAGACTCTCCAGGGCATTACCGTGACACCTATATTAAATGTTGTAATGGTGAACTTTGCGTCACGGTAAAACAAAACTATATGAAGATCCTGATATAATGAAAATGTTGCAAATAAAACACCTTGAAAAATGCCACAAATCACCCATAAGTGATAAAACAGTACGGACCATCAAGCTTTTTCCACTTATAAACACTTATAAATTGGGCCAGGTGACAGCCAATATAGCACAGTATCCATTAAAAACGCATCATTGATAAATTTGTTCACGAGAAGTATATTAATTTTTCTTAAAAAAAAAAACTACAAAATAATAACCTAGTTTTCTTAAATGCAAAATAATAACAACTATTCCTACATGCAAAATAATAGCTTAGTATTCCTAAATGCAAAAAAAATAAATAAATAAATAAATAAATAAATAAATATATAAAAATAAAAATAAAAATAGCCTAGCTTCTTAAATGCAAAATAATAGCCTTGTTTCCTAAATGCAAAATAAGAGCTTAGTATTCCTAAATGCAAAAAAAAAAAAAAATAAATAAATAAATAAATAAATAAAATAAAAAATAAAAAATAGCCTAGTTTCCTAAATGCAAAATAATAGCCTAGTTTCCAATATGCAAAATAATAGTTTAGTATTTTTAAATGCAAAATAATAACTTGGTATTCATAAATGCAAAATAATAGCCTAGTATTTCTTAATGCAAAATAATAGCCTAGTATTCCCAAATGCAAAATAATAGCTTTATATTCGTAATAATGCAAAATAACAGCCTAGTATTCATGAATGCAAAAAATAGCATATTATTCCTAACTGCAAAATAATAGCAGTATTCATAAATGCAAAATAATTGAATAGTATTCCTAAATGCAAAATAATAGTCTGGTTTTACTAAATGCAAAATTATAAGCTAGTTTACAAAGTAAAATTATAATGTATTTCACTTGATACTTCATTGGCTTATTAGCAGGTTATTACAGATTCTAAAGCTCTTTCCACTTACAATTTATTACAGAAGTTGTAGATACGGTATAACATGCAGAAAAGCTTACACCGTACGAATAAAATCCAAAATTCCACGAAACAAATTACCTCGCTTCCTCGTTGTGTGAAAATGGAACGCAAAATGCCTTCGGAGTCACAGAGCAGGAGCGAAGCACATACTGTCCCCCCACCGTAGCTATGATCTGACTGACTGACAGGTTGTGGTTGTCTGATTGATGTCTTTAGGAGCTACCCACCTCAAATACATGAAATAAATTACTTTCTCCAAAACCCTCCATGAGCCCTCGAGAAACTCCAAACTAGCCCCCAGGGGGTCACGACCCCAGGTTAAGAAACGCTGCGCTAGACTATAGGCTACTGTTGCCAGGGTACGCACTGCTTCTTCAGAACAAAATGTTACGATTCTCTCACATATCTGGCAATACTGGAGTAGCTTTTTAACCCCCATGTATTATCTGCAAGTTGTCAGTCTTTTCTGTCACATCAGTTATTGGCTTGACCCTCTTCTTCGTTTATCATGTGTTGTATGCATACAACTTTGGTATGAAGCACTGACATGTCCCACACTTTCTTGAGTCATGAGAACACTTGGCACTTCATCATATTATTCTCTAGTACAAGAGATTTCAACACGTATGCCATGACACCCAGATCATCAGCTGATGGTCGGTCTGTCGACTATCAGTAAAGGCTGACGCGGCACCGCGGGTCGCATTGCCATGACCAATGTCAATATAAGGAATGTCGGGACACGCGCATCGGGGGGGGAGGTAGTATGAGGGAGGGATGGGAGGTATAGCTAGGACGTATCATGGGGTAGCGATGACAAAGTGGATGAAGTAATGCTTGATCAGAGACTACAGTAAAATGTCAACTTTTAACGTTTATTTAGTTCTTTCATTATTTTTTTGTTACTACACTAAATGTAATGTTATAGGTTGATTTTTTATTTTTATTGTGAAGACTTGGTAATAGGTTAATTTTCATGACGATCAAGAATCGATTGATTTAACAATTCATTTATGAACAGTTAGGATGGAAAACTGGTTTAACGATAGACTTATATGGTTTCCTTGCTCTTCACATGGGTTTCATAATTCAGTAAACATGAGGATAAGGTAGGACATCTACTACACAACAATTATAATTATGAAACTCTTTGGGCCCGCTCATTTATTACAGCCATAGGCGGCGGGGGAGGGTGGCTTTTAGGGCTTGAGCCCCAGATCTTTCATCAACAGCCCCAGATCTTTTTTAAGGTTTTAAGGTGTTAAGATTTTTTTTTACTTAATTCAGTTTACAGTAACTTGATTCTAGTGTGTAGGACGTATCATAAATTAATTTTGTCATTATACCAAAGTCCCGTAAGTCCCCAGAAGTCACTGTCTAGGTTTTTTTTTTCCAGGGGAGCATACACCCGGACCCCTCCCCTTTGTCAGACTGGGTTTAAGTCCCCGATGTCTACAATGTCAGGCATCGCCCCTGATTACAGCAGAGGATATTATTTGATGTTACACCAGACAGGCTATATTTAGTGACATCAGTCACCGTAAATCTGTAATTTTGCATATATATATATATATATATATATATATATATATATATATATATATATATATATATATATATATATATATATATATATATATATATATATATATAACTGCACAAGTGTTGGGCATGGCGTCGATGGGGAAAAGTATCGCGATGGCGAGAGGACACGACCGTGACACCACACACGACCGTGACTCCAGAGCGACTGAGGCTGAGCTCTCATGTCAGGGTTGCCAGATTTTCTGTCACGAAAAATGCCAACTTTTGACCAAACTCTACAAAAAAATGCCAATTTTTTTTCTAAATATGCCAAGAAAAATGCCAACCTTTTTATTCTCAATGTGCAAAATTTACTGCATTCTGTTTTTACAAATGTGTTGCATAAAAATAATGTATATAGGTATATATATATATATATATATATATATATATATATATATATATATATATATATATATATATATATATATATATATATATATATACTATAAAATTTCCTTTAACTAGGAAGATATATAACTTGACTAATTAAAATACAATAACAACACATACAATCAATGTCAAAATGCATATCATTCATGCCTATCATCAGTGAATTCCAATAATTCAACAAACCACCACCCTTTAAAACATATGTAGCTGCTCTTTGTAATTTAATAAAAGGAAAAAGATATTAACACATACAATCAAATATATTACTTTATTTATTTCTCTTTAACGTGGCATATAGCGACTAAATCAATGATACAAAATAATATCACATTCAATGAATACCAAAAGCATGTCCATCATCATTAATTTCCAATACTGTAATAAATCACCATCTTGTGAGACAGGCTGTAAAAGAAAGAAAAGAAAAGAAAGATGTTAACACAAAATCATATATATTACTTCATTCTATTCATGATAATGTTTATTAAAGTTATTAAAGTTCCTAAACAGACTGTTTGACATCCTTTAAAATAAAATTTAATCCCATAAACTCTGAAATAAATTTAAGATTTAGTGACTTTTCTACTACAAATCTAAATGTAATCAAAAACATCATCATTTTCAAATTCAGAAACATCTGATGAACTGCTCCCTTTATACATATTTTCACTGGAGAAAAGCTCAAACATAGTTTGACTAGGTACAAAATCCTTGCAACATCTACCTCTAAAATGTAGGTGAGTGCGGATGCGGATAACTGCATCCAACATCTTCACTCCCATCCTATTTCTTAATTTGTTCTTCACGTAAGTCACATGTGAGAACACCCTCTCAACGACAGCATTACTGACAGGAGTCACTAAGCATGATAGTGCATAGTCAGATATTTCCTTGAAGGGGTGGGAGTCTATTACCTTTTTTGAACCTACACCAACCCAAAAATCTGTGCTGTTTTCTGGTATTTTGCCGCTGAACACAGGTTCCTCGCACCAGTCTACATGCAAAATTTTCCTGTATTGTTCTTCAATTTTGACAAAATTGTTTTCAACCAAATGTGGGAAAGGAAGATCTTTAAACTTTACCCTCTCAAACTGACTCAGAATTTTTACCGGGTTCAAAGCCGATAAGCTCTTGAATGTATTTTGAGTGGGAGGAAGGCGCCTTTCTAACTGCTGTATGGCCTCATTGATAAAAGCAAGGCATCGCACCTTCACTTCTTGAATTCTTTCTTCAGATTCTGGATATTTTTCTAAATGTCTCTGTACCTCTTGTGCAAATTTAGCTCCAAAGTCAACTTCCTCCACTGGCAGGGTCTCCCCTTGGTAATTTTTTACCCTAGCACACAGACTCTGATAATGACATCTTAATTCTTCTTCTAGACTTTGTGGATCTGCATCCGTTAACTGAAAGTATGCATTTACTCTTTCAAATTCAGCAATCAGTGGTGTGAGACAATGCATATACAGAAAATTGATATGATCATTGAGCATCCCATGAAGAACCCTTGCTTTGTACATACAATCAGGTGTGGACTGTTTTTCTGCACACATGAAATAAGCTTTCAGTTCTTCCCAGTTGAACAAAATATTGTTCATCACTTTTCCTCTTACCAACCATCTAGTGACTGATGCTTGCTGAAATGGCAGTGGTGTTCCTTTCCTTTCCTCACAAGGATCCATTATACTGAAGAGTGTACTAAAGCTTCTCTTCTTATGGCACTTTTAGAAAACCATTTAGGGATTTCTGCCAACAGAAATCCAAGACTTGCAGGAAGCTTTTTAAATGCTGCCTGAACACACAAAGCCAAGGAATGGCAGATGCATTTCATCTGGACACAATTGGGAGATTCCTCATGAATCCTACTCCACACTGAATTGTGAGTGCCAGTCATGACTGATGCTCCATCACTAGCATACCCTATGCAGTCTTTCAATGACAATCCTAACTTTTCGATTGAATTCTTTATTGCTTGAAACAATGCCTCACCTGTAGCTTCACTCACTTCAACTAGTTCAACTAATTCTGTCACAATTTTCTTTTCTGATCTACTGAAATACCTGATGACAACGCAAAGTAACTTTTTTGATGCAACATCAGTTGATTCATCAACAAGTATAGCAAATTTTTGCCCCAGAACATCTGATTTCAACTCTTCCACATAAGCAGGGGAAATAACCTCGGTCAATATTTTGCTACATTTTGTACGATGAATATTGATTTTACCAAGAGTACTTCCTTTTCCATTTCGCTTGATGATATCACTAATGTGGTCAACCGATATAGTGGAGCAGTGACAGCATATGGCAGTGGCTATCTCCAGCTCAGCACGTTTCACTTCATCAGACACATTTGGACTGACCTTCAGAGCAGATGTGTAAGGTATTGCAGCCTGTCGCTTTTGATGCTTATCCGATTTTCATGATTTTGAAGGGAAGACAACCTTGGAACCAAATTGCAGTGACAGAGCTTGCAGAAGGCTTCACCAGAACCATCACTAGACTGTTTTACCCACAAATTTTTTTTTTCCCACTCATCTTTAAATTTTCTGGAGGAGTCATATAAACTCTTCCATTTTTTTGACATAATGGTGTATGTTTGTCGCAGATTAGACAAATAGGTACCCGTCCGTCACTCCGTCAGCCGGTCATTCATTACAGGGCAGCCTCACCTCTTGTTATGAGACGACTCCTAAAACAAATCAATGATAAATATTTAGAAAACACCGGCGGACGACTTTGGCATTCAAAACTATTTTCTCAAGCGTAGATTTTGACGCTTTTTGCATTGGAGATATTATTTTTCTGGGAGACGATTGATTTTGGAAAAAAAATCCTCATAGTAAAACGCTTACCTGGAAAAGCCTCAAAATCAACGCCTGAGGAAAGTTTTGCATGCAGAGAGTATTTTCAGTTCACTCAATATACGCCCCGCCACAGAGCAAATCTAAATATAGCTTAGGTAATTAACCTAACCTAACCAAACCTAACCTAGATTAACGGGGGGAGGCTCTGCCCCCCCCGTTAATCTAGCCACAAAAAAAGAAAATTAAATGTAATTAATCTAAATGTAACCTAACCTAACCTAGATTAACGGGGGGCTTCGCCCCCTCGAGCCCCCTTCTGTTTACACTTACGGCGTTTTGGTCACGGTGTGTCACGGCGACTCGCCGTGACCACGCCGCGACCAAAGGTCCATTTTTTGGCATCGCCGCGACAGTGTGCGCAACACACCGTGACACAATGGCACGGCGACGTCACGGCGTGGCGCGGCGTGGCACGGCGGGGTGGAGCGGCGAGCCACGGTGAGGGCGCGGCGAGCCACGGTGAGGGCGCGGTGGGGTACGCACACACCCCAGGCCGACAGAATTATAGAAGGTCGGCTCACCAGGGGCTCTACTTTGGTTCCAGTTGGCGCAGGGGCGGGGACACCGTCCGTGGCGTGGCGTGACGTCACGCCTATGATCGGGTGGTGGCCTGGCCAAGTCAGTGGAGTCAGTCTGAGTTTGTGAAGTGAAGCGTTCACATACCATCACTCCGTTTCCCTGGTGTTAATAATTCACGCTGAAGATGCCTACCACGTGTGCAGTGTTTGGTTGCCATTCCGTTTATGAAAAAGGTGTAAAAATAACATTCCATACATTTCCGAAAGACGAAGACACAAGGCAGAAGTGGATTACTGCGTGCAGAAGAGGAGATTTTATAAATCCAACCGCTGCACATATGTGCAACCGGCATTTTGAAGATAATGCATACGAGAGAAACCTTATGTACGAGCTTTTGGAAATACCACTACCCTCAAAGCAAAGAAGGCTGCGACCAGGGTCGTACCAACGCTGCACTTACCAATAGTAACAAGTAAGTTAGTAGAAACTTAGTTCTATAATTTGATGATGTAATGTAATATGGTTTGATTTCATCTTTTTTCATCTTTATCAAGAGAAAATGTCTTTTTAATTTTAATATTTTTGCATATTTTGAAAAAATAGATAAAGAGCATTTTTAAAAATTACAAAAATATGAAAATAATAAAAAAAGACATTTTTCTCTTGATAGAAAGTTTAAAGAAAGATGAAATTTCAAAACCATATATTACACATTACGATTTATCATCAAATTATGGAACTGGACGCTTATACATTATAATGGTAATGATACTGCTAGAACCCGGCCTTAAGTAATAAATAATTCAATAGTCAGCATATCCTTGCAGTTATATTTTGAAAAGTTGTACTACTATTTCATCAAGACAAGTGACCAGCAGGGCTTTTTAAAGGTTATAGGAAGAAGAATATGCTAAGGGTAGCGTCATCAAACAACGTAATAGAGGATTCTAATTAGGCTCAATAAACAATATTGTGATATCATTACAGTTTGCAATACAATATACAGCAGCGTTCTGTGCCTCTATTTAATTTTTGTTACTACCGTTGCAGACTCCGTAACAATTGATGATATTCTAGAGAGGAGAAGAGGAACAAAACGATTCCTAGCAGAAACAGATGTCGCTAATGGAGCTGCTGCAACGCCTGAGAGCGAAGGTAAACATAATTAAATGTATTCTTTACTTTAGTTCTAGCTACAGGTCATTCACATATCATGAGAGAGAGAGAGAGAGAGGGTAGGTTCCTAAATCCCTTGTCCTCTGTTTTTTCCTTGTATCGTTCTCATGCGGTGGGGAGGGAAGAAGTTGGGGGTGGAAGGGGAGGGGGTGTGGAGAGTAAGGAGGTGAGGAGGGTAGGACAAAGAGGGTGAGGGGATGGGAGGGAAAACAGAGAGGTAATAATGAGTGCAAGGAGAGGGGTGAAACAGAAATGATGGGGAGGAGGAAAAGTAAGGCCGGGTTTACACTACCAAGGATAGCGGCTACGGCAGCCCCGGACCTTTCAAATTTGAAATTTAAAGCCCAATACGGCGGTATGCCTCACTCTCTCTCTCTCTCTCTCTCTCTCTCTCTCTCTCTCTCTTCAACCAATACACAGACTCTTAATAATTGATTTCAATCATTTCAGCTGTTCCTGTGACAGCTGCTGGTGGGTCGGTACCAAAGAGGAGGCTTCTTTTGGCGATCCCACAGGTTCAGTGTCTGGCTCCTTAAGTGATGAAGGAAATCACAGAGGAGGAAGGAGAGAGAACAGAAGGCCACGGCACTACTACACAGAAGCCTCTTCCACCTCCAAGGTACTCATAATATATGTTCAGTATTTGCCTAAAAAAATAATAACAAAACTAATGAAAACTTGATACCACTAAGTAGTCTCTCTCTAACCAATACACAGACTCTTTAATAATTGATTTCAATCATTTCAGCTGTTCCTGTGACAGCTGCTGGTGGTCGGTACCAAAGAGGAGGCTTTTTGGCGATCCCACAGGTTCAGTGTCTGGCTCCTTAAGTGATGAAGGAAATCACAGAGGGAGGGAAGGAGAGAGAACAGAAGGCCACGGCACTACTACACAGAAGCCTCTTCCACCCCTCCAAGGTACTCATAATATATGTTCAGTATTTGCCTAAAAAAAATAATAACAAAACTAATGAAAAACTTGATACTAATTAAGTAGTCTTCTCTCTCTCTCTCTAACCAATACACAGACTCTTTAATAATTGATTTCAATCATTTCAGCTGTTCCTGTGACAGCTGCTGGTGGGTCGGTACCAAAGAGGAGGCTTCTTTTGGCGATCCCACAGGTTCAGTGTCTGGCTCCTTAAGTGATGAAGGAAATCACAGAGGGAGGGAGAGAGAACAGAAGGCCACAGCACTACTACACAGAAGCCTCTTCCACCCCTCCAAGGTACTCATAATATATGTTCAGTATTTGCCTAAAAAAAATAATAACAAAACTAATGAAAAACTTGATACTAATTAAGTAGTCTTCTCTCTCTCTCTCTCTCTCTCTCTCTCTCTCTCTCTCTCTCTCTCTCTCTCTCTCTCTCTCTCTCTCTCTCTCTCTCTCTAACCAATACACAGACTCTTTAATAATTGATTTCAATCATTTCAGCTGTTCCTGTGACAGCTGCTGGTGGGTCGGTACCAAAGAGGAGGCTTCTTTTTGGCGATCCCACAGGTTCAGTGTCTGGCTCCTTAAGTGATGAAGGAAATCACAGAGGGAGGGAAGGAGAGAGAACAGAAGGCCACGGCACTACTACACAGAAGCCTCTTCCAGCCCTTGATGAAGTATTTGAGGGGAAGCCATTTATTTGTGAAAACAATGAGTGTATTAAAGAAAGAAGTGAGCGTGAGGAGGAAAAGAGAGAGTGGATAAATGAAAGAAAGAAACTTATAGCAGAGAGGGATGAGCTTCTTCAGGAGAAATGTGAATGGGAAAAAGAGAGAGAAATATTAATTGAGAGACTGGAATATCAGAACAAAGTGGGTTTGTGGCACGGCATTGAAAAGGTTACTGAAAAGCTACAAACATATTTGACTCCAACTCAGATCGAATGCATGTTGCACAAGAAGCCTGTGAAGAGGTGGGAAGAGGAGGACATTAGAAGAGCTGTGACACTCAGAAGTTTTAGCCCCAAAGCATATAACTATTTACGAGAAACTATGAAGTTTCCTCTTCCGTCGGCTGCCACCCTCAAAAGATGGCTTATGAAACTTGATGTTGAACCAGGATTGCTGCTGCCGGTCATGAAGTTGCTGCACCACAAGTCTGCATCCATGAACCAGTACCAACGGCTTTGTGTGCTGAGTTTTGATGAAACCAGTGTAGCGCATGAGTGGACCTATGACAAGGGTACTGATACACTTTATGGCCCTAAACGTTATGTTCAGTGTGCAATGTTAAGAGGGCTAACATGCGGATGGAAACAGATCATCTACTATGATTTTGATAAACCCATGACAAGGAAAACTTTGTTCGACATCATTACTAAATCAGAGGAGGCAGGCTTTATTGTTGTTGCTATGGTGCATGACCTTGGACCTACAAACATGATGCTCTGGAAAACTTTAGACATCAGCACAGAGAAGACATATTTCAAGAACCCAGCTGCTCCTGAAAGAAAGATTTTGTATTTGCTGATGCCCCTCATTTGTTAAAGCTTATACGAAACAATTTTATTGACCACGGCTTCACCTTAGAGGAAACAAACAAGTCAGCAGTGACTGTGTCAACGAGCTAGTCACCAGGTGTAAGAAAGATCTAAAACAGCCCATCGTCTATCCCTAAAACATCTTGATGTAAAAAGGCTCTGAAGAATGAAAGTTTCCCTAGCAGCCCAGTTATTATCAGAGACAACAGCAAAACTCTGAAATACTTTGAGAGCAAGGGCTTCTTGTTAGCAAACACTGGGCTGCAATAGCAACTTCACGGAATTAACAGATTCCTGGTTCGACCTGATGAACTCGAGAGTACCGAGAGACAATAAGAAGCGCAAAAGGCATGCCTATGGATGTGATCTAGAGAGACAAAAGAGTATCCTAGAAACAATGGTAAAGACTGTTGCGGAAATGAGGGTAACTGGACACTGAGTCTCTATCCTTTCAGAAAGGCATAATTATATCAAGCAAATCACTGTTGGATCTTTACAAAACTTTGAAAGAGACCTTCGATGTATCCTACATCCTGACACACAGACTTAACCAGGATGCCCTGGAAAATTTCTTTTGCTGTCTGAGGCAGATGGGCAATGACACCCACTCCCACCCGTCACCTGTGCAGGTAAAACACAGAGTTAAATCCTATCTTCTGGGAAGAGATATGGCTCTTGCAAACAACAACAACCGCAGTGAGGTACAGAGTCAAGGAAATGCCTCAATAGAGCCAAGTGAAACCAGTGAGACACTGGAGAGTGAACTACTTCTTTCTGCAATGTTGTTTTCCTCTCTGGATCCGAATGATTCACTTCCTGACTGCACCTCTGATGAAGTGGATGAGAAGGAAAACGAATGTGGACTTGTTTCTGAGACAACCCTAGAAGAGGAAGTAGAAAATGAAGGATTTAGATATGTTGGAGGATACATTATGAAAAAATTTCCCAACATACTTTTCTAGGTAATATCATTGCCGAGAACAATAACACCTGGCTAGGTTGCATCAGCAGACAACCTGGGAAACTAAGAGAGCCAAATGAAAATTTCCTGAATGATTTGCAAGTAATGGAAAAACTATTTGTCTGTTTCCATGGGGATAAATCTTTGAAACCTGGAAGGAACGCAATCAGAAACCTGGCAGATAAAACTGCACAATTTGTAAAACTACCGCAAGAAGTGGTTGATTTTTTCGTAAAATGTAGGATGTTTTGTAGAATAAGAATAATAAATAGAAATCTTTCAGACACCGCCAGACAAAGAAAAAACAAAATAGCTAAACTGGTGAAATAAAATGTGTAAAAGTAAACAATGCAGTTTCATTTTGTTTTCCTTCCCCTAGGAACCATTTCTGTATCACATACTCTGTCCTCCCTACTTATCCCTCCATATTTCTTTAGGACTCTGTCTCTTACGCCCTGTTATGTACTTACTATTGCGTTTTTCTCATCAAAATATATTTTATACCAAGACATAATTAGTGTCTCTCTCTCTCTCTCTCTCTCTCTCTCTCTCTCAAAAGGAAATACACTCCCTTCGGTTAACGTAGGTATTTTTCACCTGTTTAATATCTACACTTATACAGACTCCCGTATTTCATACAAGTACACGAATTAGGCATAAAAAAAATCATCAGTGGAGAGAGAGAGAGAGAGAGAGAGTAATACATACGTGTGCTGAATGGAGAGCACAAACTATCATGACAGAGAGAGAGAGAGAGAGATAGAGAGAAATGAACCGAGATAATAGTGGGCGAGAGCTGCTGATTTCTGGCAACTCTAGGTCAGTAGCTTGGCCTAGGTGGCAACTCTAATAATAGTGTCGACGTCACTCTTTAGCCCCACCCAGCTGCGCAGGAGGAGGAGGTGAGCCGACCTTTTATAATTCTGTCTATAATTCTGTCGGCCTGGCACACACCTGTCACCTCGTGCCAAAGCGTGCCTGCTACATTGAAATATCATGATAATTAGTGGCATGGGGTATAATATATAGAGGTCACGGGCTGCTACTGTAGGCACTTCTCGACTGACACCCATCATGGACAGAGCGAGAGAAGACGTAGGAACAAGCCTGTTCGTGATAATTACTGCTATGTGGCTGCTCAGCAGAAGGAGACGCAGACGTCTACAGCAACCTGTTGCAAGACCAAGTCGAAGAGTCAGGAGGATGTGGTGTCGGCAATGGCTGTGCAGGAGACAGATGTTTGGAGAGTATGAACAACTGCTACAGGAGTTGCACAGAGAAGACCGCAAGGGCTACAAAAATTACCTAAGGATCGAACCAGGACTGTTTGGAGAGATGGTCGATCGAGTTACTCCAGTACTAGCCAAGACGGAAACAAAAATGAGGTTCCCCCTACCTGTTGGTTTGAAGTTGGCAGTCACCCTGCGATACCTGGCAACGGGAAACTCGTACTCAAGTTTAATGTACAATTTTCGAGTATCAAAAAGCGCCATCTGCCTGTTCATACCGAAAGTGTGCCAGGCCCTGATCGACGCGTATGGTGAATGTCTGAAGTGCCCCAAAACTTTGGATGAGTGGAATAATGTCGCTGAAGGCTTCGCAAGGAAATGGAACTATTTCAACTGTGTGGGTGCACTGGACGGCAAACACGTCGCAATGAAGAAGCCCAACAATACCGGCTCCCTATTTTTCAACTATAAGAAGTTTCACAGCATTGTGTTGATGGCCCTAGCTGATTCAAACTACAAATTCCTGTACGTGGATGTCGGAGCAGAGGGAGGTGCTGGCGATGGAGGAACGTGGCAGAAATGCAACCTGCATGACGCCATCAACAAAAACTACATCACATTCCCTGACGACACACCACTCCCCAATGCTACTACTTCAATCCCGTACCATATTGTAGGGGATGATGCGTTCGCCCTCAAGCCATTCCTGATGAAACCATACTCCCACCAATCACAAGTTTACGAGGAGAGGATCTTCAGCTACAGGTTGTCCCGTGCCCGTCGAGTGGTGGAAAACTCCTTCGGTCTCCTCCAGATGCGCTTCAGAGTGTTTGGTACCACCATGCAACAAAGGCCATCAGTGGTGAAACTCATCACAGTGTGTGGTTGTGTGTTGCACAACCTCATCCTCGACCGCTACTCGTATGCATTTGGCGATGTGGACAGAGAAGATAGCAACTACAACCTGGTACCTGGCATGTGGAGGGATGAAAAAAATCTGATGGTGGGCTTGATGAACAGGAGGGGATCCAACTACACCAACAGAGCAAAGGACATCAGAGATTATCTATCCCATTACTACACATCGCAAGTCGGCCAAGTCTCATGGCAAGATCGGGTGGTGTATCCAAGGGGAAGACCTTCAGTCTAAACAAATTCTGTAAACTTTCATGAATAAATAGTTTTGTTTGTACCTGCTTGTATTATATTTCCATACATGTATCTTTATAGTGATTTATTTGAATGTTATAACCTTGTCACTTTATCTTTATTATATTATTTAAGTTTCAAGTTCTCTACAACTACATTTTCATGCAAGGTAGGTATATAAAATACATGGTACGATTTTTTACATAATTATTCTTATATAGAATTTACATTTGCATAATGATGACATTCACAATTTTAGTATGTAGAGACTAGTCGTCGTCCTCATCACTGTCAAGATTGTCAACTGGTCTGGTCACCTTGGGTGTCTCCAGGACGGACTTGGAGGAAGAGATACTAGCGACGCTGGGAGACTTGACGGAGGGTACCATCATTTCCAGCGAAACAGGAAATGTGAAGGGCGAAGGGTTGGTAGTCACAGTTGCTGCTGCAGGAGCTGGAGCAGGGCTAGGAGGTATTTGCTGTTTTGGTGTTGACAGCACAGTATACACAGGCTGGTACTGCTGCTGTGGTGTCTGATACTGCTGTTGTGGTGGCTGGTATGGCTGCTGTGGTGACTGGTACTGCTGTGGAGGTTGTGCGGGGTGCTGTGGTGGCTGGTACTGCTGTGGTGGCTGGTAGAGCTCCTGTGGAGGCTGTGCGGGCTGTTGTGGTGACTGGTACTGCTGTGGAGGCTGTGCTGGCTGCTGTGGTGGCTGGTAGAGCTGCTGTGGTGGCTGATACTGCTGCTGTGGTGGCTGGTAGTGCTGCTGTGGAGGCTGTGCGGGCTGCTGTGGTGTGGAGTGTCGAGACAGTACCTTCTCACCGTCGATTTTGCCTTCCCCAACCTCATCACCAGGCTCCTCCTCCAACAGTGACACTAACTCCAGGATCTGGGGAAACAGAACTTTGTGATTCCTTCGCGCCACTTTGCGAAGCCTGGAGCAGAGGTACGTGGTAAAGTCCTGAATTTCAGCCTCCACCCCTGTCGTTTCCCTCCTCTCCATGATCTTCTTGGCTTCATTCAGAAGATCCTTGATGGTGGTGTCGTCATCTTCAGGTACACTTGAGTGTGTTGTGGTCTCTGTTCTGTTCTCTTTCGTTTCACCATTCCCAGGTTCCTTCGTCGGATGATGGAATGGGCCGAATGACCTGACTCAGAAGACGACGACCTGTGTGAAACCGTAGGGGAGAATCGGTCGCTGGATTGTGTAGGTTCGTGGGCTATGTGCCCTCCGAGAAAGCCCCACGTCGCCATCACCACCTCCTCCCTTGGTGTAAGTTTTCGTGCAGCGGACCCACTCTTGTTAGCTTTCTTTTCAATCTTGCCAAAATCAGTCCTCCTCATTTCGAAGAACTTCTTCACTTGTAGAAACGAACAATCAGGGAACGTCTCTGTCACCTCTTGCCACAGGGCCTCCTTGAACTTGGGGTCGCACCATCGTTTGTCCTTCTTGTCATATAAGGCCGAATGTTCGTGAACGAATTCCGCAACAGCCTTCTCTTGTTCTTCTAAAAACTTGTAATTTGGTATGTCTTTCTTGCTGGGACGACATCTCCTCTTGGCATGGGGTTGTCGGCCACTTGGTCCTCCCATCACGTCATCTTCAGCAACACCGTCGGGATGTGGGCTACTTTCTCCATCTGCATATTCTACTGAAGGATCTTCAACAGGCATCAGGTTAGCAGAAAGGTGGGCTGGGGATTCACTCGACTTCTTGCGAGGCATTGTAGAGACCTGTGTGCAGTGCTTGAATGAGTCGGAATGGTTAATGTGCTGTGACTTTATCTATATTTATACCCTCCCATGCATGTTGTCAGCCAATCAGCACATTAAATTCCAATTACTGTAACCCACCGTGACAACACCGCGTACACACCGTGACCACACCGCGAACACACCGTGTCGCACCGTGACAGTCACCGCGGCCACGCCGCGCCCACCGTGACAGTCACCGCGGCCACTCCGTGCCCGCCGTGTCAAGTTGCTGTAGGCGCCGCGTCAAGTTGCACCCAGGCAAACTTGGCGCGGTGTGCCGCGGTGAGTCGCGGTGTGCCGCGGTGAGTCGCGGTGTGCCGCGGTGTCTGTCACGGCGCCGCGACACGCGCCACCCCGTGACACAAAATCAAAAAGTTTTGATTTCTGGCACGGCGCCGCGACCATTTGGAGCGCTTGTTACGGTCTTGACGCGGTGTGCGCGGTGTAGGCACGTGGATGTCACAGCGTGGCACGGTGTGTCGCCGTGACACGCCGTGACCAAAACGCCGTAAGTGTAAACTTAACAATATTACTTGTTGCGGCAGCCTAGGCCGCTACATGGAAGCCAAGCATTGCTGCTTGTACGCTTTCAAAGACAGGTACCTAGCTAGCTTCTACAGCTGAGTCGTATGGTTCCGTTAAGCTGTCTTAGGTTAAGGAAAGTCCTTTTAGCCTGTTGATGGTCCCAGTGTTGCAAGTGGAAAAAATGAGAATGCATCCATAAAATCATCCAAAATGTATCCAATGTATCCATTCAATCTAAAACGTATCCAAAATGTATCCAATATAGCTTTTAGCTATTAAACCAAGTTACTTATTGAGTTACGTCACTGTATGAATTATCTTGCTTCTGAGAGCGACGTACGGTACCATCCTGGCGTCTGACACAGAGAGAGAGAGAGAGAGAGAGAGAGAGAGAGAGAGAGAGAGAGAGAGAGAGAGAGAGAGAGAGAGAGAGAGAGAGAGAGAGAGAGAGAGAGAGAGAGAGAGAGAGAGAGAGAGAGAGAGAGAGAGAGCATTCTATTGCAAGGGAGTAAATCATTTCTCATTATGCTCAATTCATAAAGAAAGATTTTGCACACACACACACACAGACACACACACTTGCTGTCATTAGGTTGATGGTATTTTTCTTTCCCTTGGCCGGCCAAGCTTGTAAAAAAAGAAGAAAAAAAAACGCGCGGCCCTTGGACGGCCAAAAAGGCCAAAAAGTATCCAATTTGCCCCAAAAAGGGTAAAAAAGTATCCAATTTCGTCTGACAATTCGATTTTGTATCCATTTTGCTCAGCGGCATAAGAATGTACGAGCACCGTCAAAATGTATCCATTGGATACAATTGTATCCATACTTGCAACACAACATCATGGTTCTTCGTTGAAAACTTTTTTTTTTAAGATTTATCCCCTAGTATCCCTAAGGAACGGGTCCTTGTCCGAAGACGGCCCGTTAAGAGGAATAGATTGTTCCCTGGCCTTTGCCAAAGGCAGGGTGCCGACATACCGACTATCGGCGATCGAAATCTAGCCGACTAAGTCGGACTGTCGACGAGGACTGGCGTGTCTCTGAAGAAAACAAGATTGACTGTTAAGGTTTATTGGACTAGCGAGACGAAGCTTGCTGACTCACTTATCTTGTTTCTGATCTCTGTCTCTTCAAACTGTTCCGTCAGCCCACCTTCTTTTCTTGATCGTTTCGTTTAAACTTTATAGACAAAAATACACAAGGATATAGGAATATAAGAGACCAGACGGTCTACACATGGCAACTCCCGAGAGTGGTTTATTCACAAAATGCCCTTCCCATCTAAAAATAAATAACCTTCATTTCAAGCTTTCCACTGTGGTTGACTCAACCTCACAGTAGTACCTGTTCAATTTGCTCCACTCCTCCACCAACCCGTTCGTGAACTAGTTCTTGCCTATTTGTTCTTAAATCTGAATCTATATAATTAATACCCACTGCTGCGTGTTCTTCCATCAGTTTTTAATATACATAAGGTCCCTCTCCTTTCTCTTCCTCCACATGTCCATGGAACCTAAACGGAACACCAAATCAGTCCTCGGAAGGGGACTAACTGTTACTCGATAAAGGATTGACAGCTGGTAAAAAGCAATCGATTCATCCTCCACGTTTGCCCTCCGTTATTTAGTTTTCCTCCTTAAGGCAAATTTCTTCAAGCCTCCCAGGCGCGGCGAGAGGCTCACGCAGTAAATGGAGACGGAGGAGGGTTGTTTTTACTTCTATGATTTCTATATTACGTTTTCGGGGCCGCTGGAGGGTTGGACTTACTTTGCAGGATTTATTTGGCTTCATGTCAGTGGAGCCAAGTTTATTTCTTCATTAAGAGTCACACGTAAACTTTTTTCTTTATATGCAATTATTCATACATTTCGACTGAGTGCTTCTTTGTATGGTGCAGGGGGTAAAAAGTGTGTCGTCTAGAAATCTCTCTCTCTCTCTCACATATCTTTTTTTCGGAGAGAGAGAGAGAGAGAGAGAGAGAGAGAGAGAGAGAGAGAGAGAGAGAGAGAGAGAGAGAGAGAGAGAGAGAGAGAGAGAGAGAGAGAGAGAGAGAGAGAGAGCATATAGTAGTAACCGTATCTGATGATGTCTGAAGATTACCTTGCGCCCATCTTGTTCTCCGGGCGCGTCGCATCGCTGGGAAACGAACACTTTGCTGAGGCGCTGAGAGCGAGCTGACGTCTTTTAATCCGCTGACGTATTTGGGGTCTTTTTTTCCAGTGACTGTCACAGAGACTAGCAATCCAATAAAGGTGTTGAACGTACTTAAAAGTGAGAAGCTATGTAGCTAAGCCCAATATTTAATAGGCAATCAATCAGGGGCGGGATTCATCAAACCATTTACCGGACCTCTGTCTGGTAAGTCTCGCGGTATCTCCGCCCACCCGGTAAATCGGCATTCATCAACCACTTACCGGAGCTGTGGTAAGGCCAAAAGTTACCGCGGCTCCGAGCACCCGTAACTGAGTTACCGCAGGCGTGGTAAGTAGGTAGACACTGCCGCGGCTCATGTTCGGAGGGGATTTTAAGCCTCTGTATTTTTTACCTCGTAACGTGCCCTATACCATCAGAAGCAGAAAAGCATGCAGATTTAGGATCTGGGCTTATAGAAGCGATGTGACGAAAACCAGCTGAATACGAAGGAGTTGAAGAGAAATAAATGCAAGAAAATGTGTACTCCCTATTCATTTAACTTTGATTTTCGTATGTGTATTTACACATTATTGTTACAATTTTATGCTAGTGTGATGCAGAATTTTCTCAGGAAGATGATGGTGGTCTCCACTTTCCTCAAAAATGAATGTTGGGGTCAGGAAACGGGATGGGAGTGAGGTGTGTGAAGTCGTCGGTTTGGGATGAACTGGGCAGACCCGTGCACGGCCTCAGACCGGCTTCACATGCAGGCCGCACTCTATAGTATGTAAGTCTGTGGAACTGTCCACCCACATGACTTTTTCCCTACTTGTTAAAACACTGCAGAGGGAATAATGTTCTGTCTGTGACAGTCACCTCCCGTCTCAAGTCTCCAATATTCTTGCTGTGGAGTTTAATGTCGTAAAATTTTGCTCTGACCTCCTCCACACTACTCACGAAGCCACTCGATCACACCATTCACCTCAGCAGCCACAACTTCCCACGCCCACACCCATTGCTTGGCTGCACCAGTGAGGCATGATGACAATGGCCCCCTAGCCAGTTTTGGTTGCGAGGGGTGAGTATGGGCAAACATTAGAATAATACCCAATCTTGTGATAGCGAGGCACTCAGCTGGCGTTGGCGACGGAAAACTCTAAAGGTAACACACAAAAATGTTCAGAATATTGCTAGGCTACATAAGCGAGTATATTTTTATTTCAAGGATAAATATACAAGTAACGTGCATTCATTCGTAAAAAACGCATCTAATTGAGGGATCACCACGCTAATTATTTGTTTTAAGGCAGTATTTACGCCTGTACAATACACATGTCTTGATTTTGAAGTCTGCGTATTAGTAAACAAACGACACGTGAAAGCTGAAATACAGCATCAAAGGTCGCACGTGATTGGCTATCCAGCCCAACCAATCGTTGCTAGGGTGCGAATTACCGGAACGTTACCATACCGTTGATGAATGCCGTGTTTGAAAGATGCCACAGCTCTGGTAGCGCTCCGGTAAATGTGAGAGATACCGGAGGCGTGGTTGGTAAGATTGATGAATCCGGGCCCAGGCCTTTTTATGTTGACGAAACACTTGTCACTGCTTGGTGGTGGTGGTGGTGACGGCTGCACATGCTCACATTCACACACGACTATACGAGAGGCGAGGGGGCAGCGGCTGTGTAACCCCCCTTAATTCCCACACATGATTATATGGGATGCGGAGGGACACACACACATTTCTGTCCGGAATCGTGCCAAATCTATTCTCCGACCTACCAAAAACTCCTTCATTGATAGAAAATGCCAAAACCTTGCTTTTTCTAATTCTTCCCGTGACTTCTGGCATCTTACCAAAAACATCTCCTCCAACTTCACTTCTTCATCTTTCCCTCCTCTCCTTAGTCCTGACGGCAACACCGCCGTCTCATCTATCTCTAAGGCTGAACTCTTCTCTCATAATTTCTCTAAAAACTCCACTCTGGACGGGGGCTTCGTGAAGCAGTGGTTAGCACACTCGGCTCACAACCGAGAGAGCCCGGGTTCGATTCCCGGGCGGAGTGGAAAAATTTGGGCGGCTTTTCCGATACCCTACGCCCCTGTCCACCCAGCAGTGAATGGGTACCAAGTATTAATCGGGGGTTGTGTCCCGTCTCCTGGGGTCTGTTCCCTTCTCTTATAATTCCTTCCCCCTCCTGTCTCTCTCCGGCATATGACCACAGATGTTGCGCCGACTAAACGAAACTTTCCAACTTTTTTTCCACTGGACGATTCTGGGCATATTCCTCCTACTCATCCCCCCTCTGACTCCTTTATGCCTGTTATTAAGATTCTTAAGAGTGATGTTTTCTATGCCCTCTCTGGCCTCAATCCTCAGAAGGCTTATGGACCCGATGGAGTGCCTCCTATTGTCCTTAAAAACTGTGCTTCCGTGCTGACACCCTGCCTGGTCAAACTCTTTCGCCTCTGCTTGTCAACATCTACCTTTCCTTCCTGATGGAAGTATGCCTTCATACAGCCTGTGCCTAAGAAGGGTGACCGTTCCAATCCCTCAAACTACCGTCCTTTAGCTTTGCTTTCTTGTCTATCTAAAGCTTTTAAATCTATCCTTAACCGAAAGATTCAAAAGCACCTTTCCACTTCTGACCTTCTATCTGATCGCCAGTATGGGTTCCGCAAGGGGCGTTCTGCTGGTGATCTCCTTGCCTTCCTAACTGATTCTTGGTCATCCTCTCTTAGCCGTTTCGGTGAAACCTTTGCTATTGCGCTGGACATATTAAAAGCCTTTGATAGGGTCTGGCACAAATCTTTGCTTTCCAAACTACCCTCCTACGGTTTCTATCCTTTTCTCTGTACCTTTATCTCCAGTTTCCTCTCTGACCATTCTATTTCTGCCGTGGTAGACGGTCACTGTTCTTCCCCCAAACCTATTAATAGTGGTGTTCCGCAGGGTTCTGTCCTATCTCTCACTCTCTTTCTGTTGTTCATCGATGATCTTGTTTCCAAAACAAACTGTCCTATCCATTCTTACGCCGATGACTCTACTTTGCATTATTCAACTTCTTTTAATAAAAGACCCACCCAACAGGAACTAAATGATTCCAGGCTGGAGGCGACAGAACGCTTAGCCTCAGACCTTACTATTATTTCCGATTGGGGCAAGAAGAACTTGGTGTCCTTCAATGCCTCAAAAACACAGTTTCTCCACCTATCCACTCGACACAATCTTCCAAACAACTATCCCCTATTCTTTGACAACACTCAGCTATCACCTTCTTCAACACTAAACATCCTCGGTCTATCCTTAACTCAAAATCTCAACTGGAAACTTCATATCTCTTCTCTTACTAAATCAGCTTCCTCGAGGCTGGGCGTTCTGTACCGTCTCCGCCAGTTCTTCTCCCCCGCACAGTTGCTATCCATTTACAGGGGCCTTGTCCGCCCTCGTATGGAGTATGCATCTCACGTGTGGGGGGGCTCCACTCACACAGCTCTCTTGGACAGAGTGGAGTCTAAGGCTCTTCGTCTCATCAGCTCTCCTCCTCTTACTAATAGTCTTCTACCTCTTAAATTTCGCCGCCATGTTGCCTCTCTTTCTATCTTCTATCGATATTTTCATGCTGACTGCTCTTCCGAACTTGCTAACTGCATGCCTCCCCCCTCCCGCGGCCTCGCCACACACGACTTTCTACTCAAGCTCATCCCTTTACTGTCCAAATCCCTTACGCAAGAGTTAACCAGCATCTTCACTCTTTCATCCCTCACGCTGGTAAACTCTGGAACAATCTTCCTTCTTCTGTATTTCCTCCTGCCTACGACTTGAACTCTTTCAAGAGGAGGGTATCAGGACACCTCTCCTCCCGAAATTGACCTATCTTTCGGCCACTCCTCTAACTCTTTTTAGGAGCAGTGAGTATCGGGCTTTTTTTTAACATTTGTTACCTTTTTTTATGCCCTTGAACTGACTCCTCTGCTGTAAAACACACACACACACACACACACACACGTACACGAGGGGTGAGGACTTGCGGCAGTGCACATGCGTATTAATATACACGACATTGCTAACGTGCGGGACAGCGACTGGCAAGGCAACGTAAAGCTCACGTTAAACCCGTGACCAGGTGCCTAAACGAAAGTGTAACGGAGAGCATCACCACCTGTCTGTCTGTTTGTCTCTTCCTTTCCTCTCTCTTTCCTCCTTCATTTTTTCTTTCTCAGGGCGTAAGCATATGCCGTGTAAAGGTCACGATGCGGGAGTTGCACAGGTGGTGGTGATGCATCAACTTCAAAGAAAAGCCTACCAGGAGGAGAGGACAAGAAGGAGAGCACAGGAAGGAGATAGGAGATATAATAATTAATGCGTGGAAAAAACAGGGAGGAGATGGAAGGAGAGCAGAAGAGTAGTAAGGAGAGAGGTGAGAGTGGACGGGGAAGGAAAATGGAGAGAAGAGAAGAGGAGAGGAAAGGAGAGGAGAGGAGAGGAGAGGAGAGGAGACGAGAAGAGACGAGAAGAGAAGAGATAGGAAGGCCATATTAAAGAAAACAAAGTGAAAGGGAAAAGGGAAAAGATGAAAAAGAGATAAGGTAAAAGGGAAGAGGTGAGAAAATACACAGAAACCAAAAGCAAGGAGGAGCGTAAAGAGGTGAGGATGGAGAAAAGAGGAGCGGTAAGAGAGATTTAGGGCTGAACCAGAAGGTCGTGTTCCCCAGGGTCGCAGGCCAATCGAATCAAAGTGTCGATACAGAAATTACTTGACCTGTAGGGACGAACGCCGGGAGGGGAGAGTGGAGCGGGTGCGGGAAAAGGGGGATGGAAGTGGCGAGGGAATGAGGGCGGGAGGAGTTGCTCGTGGACTAAGTAATGGGCTGCGGGAGAGGGATAAAAAGGGAGGGGAGAGGGTGCAAGGTGAGGGG
>NC_066518.1:16320754-16378254 GCF_024679095.1 Eriocheir sinensis
CTCTATGGGTGCGACAATGCAAGTGGTTAAAAGTTCACCCGTTTCTTCGAGTTCGATTACTCAAAATCCAAAGACCTTGGCGCTGTGAATAGTCAGTTTGGGGCCACGGAGACGCCCCACCGCGGAGCCAAACATAAAAAGTCTGAGCGGCACGAAATTCAGCGGAAAGGTTTATGAAGTTCTGTTTATCAGTGACAGGTGAGGCTGGTTGTGTAGGCACGTGCTAAACCCCCCCCCCCCCCTTCCCCTCTCTCTCTTATTCACACACACACACACACACACACACACACACACACACACACACACACCGCTCCGGTAGCTCAATACACCGCTCCGGTAGCTTAATCGGCTAGAGCGCCGCGATGCAAGGCTTCACGGCCAAACAGGCGGCGGTTTGAGCCCCGCTCAGGCCGGATTCTTTCCGTTGACTAGGAGTGATTACTGTCCCCCCTTGAGCAAGGGTGATGGGGTGTGTGGTGTGTGCGGTCCTGGCAGGACCCAAAGATCGACGGTAATGAGCATGCATTTGCTCCTGTCGTGAGGGTACCTGCTGGCGAAAGCGAGTCCAACTCGTGATCAGGCCGTGGTGAATTGCACACACACCACCGCACTGCACTCCCCCCACCGCCCCTCCTCCCCACCCCAAGCTCCATCGCCCCAACCTTCCCGCACAAATCAGACACCCGATCCCCATACCCCTTCTTTTTGTACTTGTTTCATTAGCGAAGTTAAAATGTATTTATATCATGTAAATTTTCAGCCTGACGACTACCGTAACTAAATAAACCGTTTATTATTATTATTATAATCATTATTAATATTATTACACACACACACACACACACACACACACACACACACACACACACACACACACACACACACACACACACACACACACACACACACACACACACACACACACACACACACACACACACACACACTCAAACACACACACACACACACACACACACACACACACACACACACTCTAACACACACACACACACACACACACACACAAAAAACCACAATAAAAACACACACACACACACACACACACACACACACACACACACACACACACACACTAAAACACACACACACACACACACACACACACACACACACACACACACACACACACATTTATGCAAAAGGAGTAGTAATTACAATAACAGTAATAATAGTAGTAGCAGTAGTAACAGTAGTAGTAGTAGTAGGAGTAGCAGCAACGTTATAATAATAATAATAATAATAATAATAATAATAATAATAATAATAATAATAATAAAAATAAATAGTGATCGTAGCAACATCATTAATAATAGGCGCACCTAACATCATCATAGCCGATCCAACAATCGGTACGTTTCCTAACTAGTAGGCGGTAATGTTATAATTGTATTTCGTAAAGAATCCTTATAACCAAAAACTAGCTAAGATTATGAGTATTCTTTTTCTTGAACAGAACATTGAATAAACAACAGATCAATAATATGAAAATACGTTCATATTTTATACAACTGTGGCCCCTTAAATAAGTATATTTTTACTGCGCAAAGCAGGTGATGTCACTTATTGTGACTTCGTGAGGTTCCATATTTATCTATTTGTGTAAATTTCACGGAGGCATAATTTACATTACTACTTTAAATTTTATTAGTGACACGAATTTGTGACTATTTATCACAACAGAATTTCACTCAATTAAGTGAAATAGAAATAGAAATATTACCATAGAAATATTACCAGTGTGTGTATGAATGAATACAAAGATAAGCACATACTTTGATTGAACTCCAGGATGTCTCGTGAAGCATTTATAAATAAAAACAAAAAAATCCGGATAGGCTACTCTTTAGCCCACTGGCGCTGCTCGAGGCACAAAAACAGTCCCTCCGCCAAGTTTGTATCCCACATTAGGTGATGTTAGGTGCGCCTATTGTTCACTTTCTGAGCCAAGGAAGAGGAGGAGGAAACCGCAGATTAAAAGAAGGAGAAAGAGAGGGCAAAGGAGCAGAAATAGGAGAAAAGAAGAGGAGGGAGTCGCCGCAAAAGAGACAAAGAGTGAAAGACGGAAAGAGAGGACATTAGCCTTCATCAGAGCAGCAGCGATTAGGTACGGCAGCGCGGCGGGGAGGGAGGGACAGCTGGAGGTGTAAGGAAGGGCAGCTGTTACAGGGATGGGTGCCACCTTCCCAGGCGTTGGCAGGCTGTTATTACGGCTTGGTGCGGCAGGGCAGGTAGGGGCGAGGCGAGGAGGGGCCAGCATGGGCAAGAACCCTGGGTCACGGATGTAGCCTGCGGGGGCGTTAGGGATGATGGAGTGTGATTAGAGCAGAGCTGAGCTGTGCCGCCCTGCAAATGTGCCACGACGCCCGCACCTACTCTTTATCGGTGTGTGTGTGTGTGGGTGTGTGTGTGTGTGTTCTTACTTTCTCCACCCCCCCCCCCCCACACACACACACACACGCCATGTTTACAGGGCACATCTGCTAGGCTCCACTCCAGATATATTTCCGTTCTGGCTTATGACTCCAATTACTCGTTCATCTTCCCGCCGCCTGCCCCTCAGCCCTGTAGGAGCCACCTGCTGCCTTCGAGGCCTCAGTGCCCGGGCATTGCGAGACACCAACAGGAACTTATAAATAAAAACAATACTGGGGTGACATTAAGACAATTCTCCTCAAGATTTATGAAACATTTAAGCTTCAAAGGCATATCCGTTTTTTTAAAGATCCACGCATTTATGCTTCAAAGGAATATAAATTTTATTACTGAAAGGCATGAAATCTTATTTCATATACAATCAGGACGCAAACTGTCTAAGCCATTACTTCAGCGGAAAACATTTTAGAAAACAGGGATATCAAGTTTAAACTTTGAGCTTTTGCATAATGTTTCTGGACTATTTTCTTTCACACACGATACTTTGCCAAAGAGAGGCCATTCGTCACACGGGTCGGGCGTGAGCTGGGGTGAAAGGAGTGACGGATCGTTGAGTGAGGGGAGAGAAATTGATAAAAGGAGAATACGAGGTAAATGGGAAAATAGCAAATAAGGAGTGCAGCAAATAAATAATGATCAAATAGCGGATAAAGTGCACAGAAGGTAAATATAATTAGTGAGTTCGGGAACAGCTGATGAATAATGAATATAAGTAATGATAAGAAGAGCAGATGAGGAATAGTAAAAGCATTTCCAGGCAGGACAGCAGAAAAATAATAGTGAAGGTAGTGGATAAGAACAGAAGATGAAAAATGATAAAAGCAGAGGATAAGGTAAGGAAAACGGCAGATGAATAATGGTAAAGAAAGTGGGTAAAGAAAAAAGCAAATTAATAATATTGAGAACAGTGGATAAGAACAAACAAATAAAGGTAAATTCAGATGAGAGAAAACAGGTGGGCGAGGAGAAGAAACTTGTGAATAAAAGGAGGCAGAAGGTTAATTAAGACTAATTACCCTGTCATTAAATACGGTAGGGGGCCAAAGGGATGAGGGCACATAAGGTTGGGGAAAGGCAACGGGGAGAGATACAAGAGAGGAGGGAAGTAAGAACGCAGTGAAAGAAGGCGAGTAACTGATGGCCGCAAGATAGGTTAGTTTAGTGCCTGGAGGAGGGAATGGCGAGGTAGAGCTGAAGAACGTGGGCTAGGGATAACGGCGATGTAGGTTAGGAAAGAGGTACAGGAAAGGCAAGAAGAAAGGAGGATATGAAATGGGTAGTGGGAGAAAGTGGGATATAGGAGAGGCGGTGGCTGAGTGGTTAGCGTGCTGGTCCCCCGTTCGCCGCGTCCTGGATGATGCGGTTTCAAATCCGCCGCTACCACCTGGGATTTTTCAGTCACCGTCGAGTGGCCTAAGACTACCCACATGCTGTCCTGAAGACTACTTATCAAACTAGACTCTTGAGCAACTGTCCAAGGGAAATCAGAGCTCCTGGGGGCAGCATGAGCCAAGAATAGATGGCGCCACTATAAACACTTGCCTGCGCCTTGACGGGCTTGTGCCGACCACCAGGCCCAACCAAGAATGCCTACCGGCGCTATTGACCTGAACGTAAAATAAAGGGGGGGAGGGATGACGGCGAAATGGGTTAGCTAAGGGCAGAGGGAGGAAAGAGACAGAATGAAGAGTTGATTTGGATCATTATGTTAATGAGAACAGAAGATAGTAAAGACGATAAGGGTTAGGATTTGGTGAGATAGCAAAAAGTCAACGAGAAAGGCTAGTAAAGAGGAGAGAAAGGAGAGAGAAGGAATAGGGACAGGGGAGGAGGGCGGTGTTGTATTCTTGAGATCGCTCCAACACAGCTTCTCAGGCCGCCGCGTTCTCCTTACCGGCGGCGGTGTCGGTGTTGCTCCGCTTTGGTCTTGGTGCCGTGAACACAGTATAATAACACACGCGAGGGGGAATTACGGGGCTGTTGTGGTAACGTTGTTGACATCGATTTCGTCCTTGTTGTGCCTTTGTTTGGCCATCTCTCTCTCTCTCTCTCTCTCTCTCTTTGTGCCTTTAAGTCACTACCTGTCTTCCATTCACTTCACCTGAACTCCGTGAACTTTGCTGCGAGTTTAAAGGACTTTATATATAGTTAACAAGTGGGAAATAGAAATTCACTGGAAACTACAAAACTTCAGGAGGCTGATTTAACAATAGGTGATATATGAAGTTGCTAGCTGAAATTTCGAGTTATGCACTGAGCGATAATGTGCCGTGTAGAAGAGGGGACAACTGTGCCTAATCGAAGAATAGACGTCTAGAAAGTTGTGTCTAATTGTCGGGTGGAGACATTAGTAAGAAGGAATGTTCAGTCTATGCGTGTTGCTGCATGTGACCCATTTTTTTTTATTTATATTTTATCATACCAGACCACCGGGGAGGCGGTGGCTGAGTCGACAGAGTGACGGCGCCGCGTTCAGGAGGACGCGAGTTCAATCCCCGCCCGGTGCCACCTAGCTGGGATTTTTCAGCCGCCGCCGAGTGGCTTAAAACTACCCACATGCTATCCAGAAGACCACCCATCAACCCGGACTCTAGATTCTAGGATTAAAGATGAACTCCGGGAGGGCAGCATGAGCCAATGCAAGATGGCGCCACTATAAACACTCGCCTACGCCAGAACGGGCTGGGCCGACCATCAGGCCCCACCGGGAAGAAGCCTTGGGTCGACCATCAAGCCCCACCGGAAAGAAGCCTACCGGCGCAATAGGCCGCGACATAAAAAAAAAAAAATACGTGAAGGCATCATATATTTTAGCTTTACACGGTTTTCTCCCTCCCTCTCATGTTCATCATAGAGTGACATGCAGCCAACTCAAAGCCCACGTGTCTTGACACATGTTATTCTCTTCGAGTTCAGAAACAAACCAAATTACTAACTTGACAAAGCATCACAGATTTTACATGGGCGTCTCTTTTCTTCAGTCTTGTTCACCACGCTAATCAGCACCAATGTGGCTTCTATTCACAGTTTTTTCTTTGGTTCAAAACATACCAACCCACCAACAAGACATGACAGAGCGAGATGTTACTTTAACTTGAGCTTCTCCCTCCTATCATGTTCACAACGAAGACACGACACAACACGACATTCATCACCCTTGTCGCTTGTATTTGAACCATACTTTTTCCTCACATTATGGTCTCCTGTCCGCTCCGCCTGTAAGCAGAATCTGAAGCTTTTTTGCGCTTGCGTCGGCAAGAGTTTATATGGAGTAATTTTACCGCGATACCTTTTAAAAAGCGAGATTACCTCCCATTTACCGTGCTCCGCCGGGGTAGAAAAGCAGTTAAGGTGAAGAGGTAACACGGGGGCGACTTAAACCACTCGGGGACGTGAGAAAAAGCAAGCCATCAGACAGTCCTCTGGTCTTCAGGCTGTGCACGCCCTACAGTCTCAGCCGCCGCCTCACTTTTTGTATGATTCCACTTAAGCCTCTTCCTCCCTGCTCAGTCCGGACTAGAGATCAAACGTATCATCGAACCATTTTTTTTTTGTTGAGGCCTCCTTTTACTTCATTCTACTCAGCCCGTACACAAAATCAAAGGTATTATCAGGACAGTTATTTGTATTCCTTTGCATCCGAGTGCCAGTTTACAAGTTCAGGTGAAACACATCTCAGGGGCCGGTATGTCGAACTATCTAGATTAGTGAAGAAAACACCAGGATAGCAAAAAGGAATTCTGAGATCAAAGTAGCAAATTAGGCGAAAAGTAATCCTAAGGGCTTTTTTCAGATGTATAGAACAAAAACAAGGGAGAAAATTGGACCGCTGAAAACAAACACAGGGGAGCTAGTGGAAAATTACGAAAATATGAGCACATTGCTGAACGACTACTTCCTTTCAGTATTCACACAAGAGGATCGAACGACTATTCCGGAAAGGGTTCAGGTGCACGAGGGCGGGGATGGCGATAAATTGAGGGATATAATCATTACCAGGCAAGTAGTTCAGGATGAGATAGATAAGCTTAAGAAGAATAAGTCGCCAGGTCCTGACGAGATATTTCCGAGGGTATTAAAGGAATTAGGTGATGTACTCAGTGACCCACTAACCGACATCTTTAAGATGTCGGTAAATACTGGTTATGTGCCCAGCCTATGGAAAGTAGCTAATGTGACGCCGATTTTCAAAAAGGAGGACAGGTCACCTGCTTCAAACTATCGCCCAATTAGCTTAACATCGGTTATAGGCAAGATGCTAGAGTCCATAATAGCCAGGAACATTCGGGAGCATCTAGAATAACATAGCTTATTCACGACTCGCAGCATGGTTTCACTAAAGGTAGGTCATGCCTCACCAATCTCTTGTCCTTCTACAATAAAGTATTTGAGGCGGTAGACAGAGATGAAAATTATGATGTAATCTATCTTGATTTTAGTAAAGCGTTTGACAAAGTTCCTCACCAACAACTGTTGCTTAAATTACAGGCTCACGGAGTAGAGGGTAAAGTTTTGAACTGGGTCAAGGCGTGGCTTAGCAATAGGAAGCAAAGAGTGCAAATCAATGGTAAAAGATCTGACTGGGGATGTGTTACGAGTGGGGTCCCACAAGGTTCGGTATTAGGTCCACTTTTGTTTATTATTTATATCAATGACTTAGATACAGGAATTAGTAGTGATGTCAGTAAGTTTGCAGATGATACCAAGATCGGTAGAGTAGTTGAGTCGGATCAGGACGCTAGTATTCTCCAGGATGAACTCAACAGATTGTATGACTGGGCGGATAAATGGCAAATGGAGTTCAATGTAGGGAAGTGCAGTATTCTGAGTGTAGGTAGGAACAACCCCTCACATAACTATTGCTTAAATGACACTCTCATAAGCAGGTCTGGGTGCGAGAGAGATTTAGGGGTCTTAGTGAGCTCTGATCTCCGTCCAAGGGCACAATGCATTCAAGCTAGAAATCGAGCAAATAGGGTACTGGGATTTATTTCAAGGAGCGTAAGCAACAGAAGCGCTGAAGTCTTCCTGAAACTATATTTAGCATTAGTTAGACCTCATCTTGACTATGCGGTTCAGTTCTGGTCACCTTACTATAGAATGGATATCAAAATGTTAGAATCAGTGCAGAGGAGGATGACTAAGATGATTCAGGGGTTGAGAAACTTGCCATACGAGGAAAGACTCAAACACTTAAACTTGCATTCTCTAGAGAGGCGAAGGGTGCGTGGAGACATGATAGAGGTTTATAAATGGATGAAGGGCTTTAATAAGGTGGATATTCATAAGGTTTTGTTGGTAAGAGAACCGGGTAGGACACGAAGTAATGGTTTAAACTGGATAAATTCAGATTCAACTGGGACATAGGCAAAAATTGGTTTACTAACAGGGTTATGGATGAGTGGAATAGGCTTAGCAGTCATGAGGTGAGTGCTAATACAATTGTCACATTCAAAAATAGATTAGATAAATTCATGGACAGCGATATTAGGTGGGGTTAGGAGATACACGGGAGCTTAGTTTCAAAGGAGCTGCCTTGTACAGGCCTACCGGCCTCTTGCAGACTCCTACGTTCTTATGTTCTTATGCATACGCGTTCATTAACCCAGTTGTTTATTATTTCTCTTATTTCGCTGCGTAAGTTAATTAAGAGAGTTTAAGCATAAACATCGCTCAAACCAGCAGTTTGTGATTTATTTTTGCGGAGACCATAACCTCTTCCGCCCCTCCCTCTGCCCTTATAAACGGCCGGGCCCTTAAGAGTGCTCGAGGCGTTAGCAGTCATACGGCTGTGAACACGTGACCAGCGGGGCGAGGCGACGGGGGGTGTCCCCGTATAAATATATAAATGTTGTCGTGTGTGTGTGTGTGTGGGGGGGGGGGGGGGGGGGGCAGGGATGAGGAGGGGCGTATCTATCATGTTAGTGTGAAGAAAGATAGGCCGCCATGTGGATGCTGAAGGCTGAGTGTGGAAGGGGGGAGACTGAACGGATTGCGGATGATTGAAACGAAAGCGACGTCCAAAGTTCCCTGCCGTGATGACTTTTGGTCCTAATTTACTTCGTCCTGACGGCTCTCTCGGTAATCTCAATACGAATTATGGCATATCAAATATCTTCATACGAACTCTTACCGTCTGGCATTGGCAATTACGAGTTTATAACCGAGGGTCGAGAAGGACGATACTACGGCCATGAATCCAGCAGTGATTAACTCTCGAGAAGTATAATTTCGTCCATCGCTTAAGCTAATGGGTACAAGTTCCTTTAAAAATACACTCACTCGTCTGACTAGCGCCGCATAATTCAAACAAAAACACACACGACCCACTTAACTACGACAACCACGACGACCAAGAGGAGGGTGCACGAATATAAATTCTGTAAATCGACCTTACGTGATATTGAAAGGAAAATACTTATAAATGCACCTTTCCTTTTACGTTCTAGTTAGCAACACAAATATAAATTGCTTATACTCACGCGACTGAGAGGGGAGGACTTGCCGGGGAGGTGTTTAAATTAGGAAATGCATCCCTTGCCTCGAGCAGTTACCCAGCGGGCAGGTAAGCGGGGCTGGGGCTAAAGAGGAGGAGTTACCATCTTATTGAAAAGTGATTAAGTAGGGCCTTGGCCGATAAAGTGTAACAATCGATACCAACGCTGTAAAGGGTTACCGGTGCAGTGTATTAAATCGAGTGTTTATATATATATATATATATATATATATATATATATATATATATATATATATATATATATATATATATATATATATGTGTGTGTGTGTGTTTGTGTGTGTGTGTGTGTGTGTGTGTGTGTGTGTGTCTCTCTCTCTCTCTCTCTCTCTCTCTCTCTCTCTCTCTCTCTCTCTCTCTCTCTCTTCAATACTCTTTCAGGCACTGGTGTAATATGAATTCATTTTTGTCTACCATCATTAAAATCCTCGATAAAAGGACTTTCGTGGAATTAAATCAGTGCTATTGAATTTTTAGTTCATCATATATTCAATCTTGTCAATGAACTCCAAAAAGCTTGTAAATATGAAAGGGCAACAAGAAACGTCAAGGTTAAGAGATCTTCAATCCAATCATTCACAGCCAAAGAGGGGGAGAGTGGTGAAAGGGAGAGAGATAGCGAGAGGAGATGGGAAGAGAGGTGATGTGGGATGTGTATGAGACAGCGGATGAAAGGGAGATAGGCAGCGAGATGAAGGGCGGGCATGGGACGAAGAGAGAGGCACTAAGGAGAGGGGGAGAAAGGTAATGGAGTGAGTACGGAAGGGAGAAATGGGAGAGGTTGAAAAGTGAAAAATGATTAGAAAGGAGATGAGGGGTGGATAAGAGAGAGGAAAAGGCTTGCGACATAAATATTAAGGAACACGGAAAGCCTTTAAGAGATGAAGAGAGGGAGGGGGGGAGACAAGGTAGGAGGGAGGTAAGGAAGGAGAGAGGCAGGGAAGGCTAAGTGAATGAAAATGGAGACATTCACAGACAAAACAAAAAGATTGGCCGTGGAATGTCATGTTTAAATAGAAGGGAAAGCCGACGAGAGAGAGAGAGAGAGAGAGAGAGAGAGAGAGAGAGAGAGAGAGAGAGAGAGAGAGAGAGAGAGAGAGAGAGAGAGAGAGAGAGAGAGAGAGAGAGAGAGATATAGAGAGAGAGAGAGAGAGAGAGAGAGAGAGAGAGAGAGAGAGAGAGAGAGAGAGAGAGAGAGAGAGAGAGAGAGTAAACAGAAACAGAGGGGAATGAAAAGTTACTAACGTCCCCATACAGAGAGATAGATGCAAATGTATGAAGACAGATTTAAAGATAAACCGACGGATGAACAGAGAGAAATGACAAATAGATAGATAGACTGATCGATAAATAAAGATAGAGTGGGGACGAAAACTAATTAATGCACTCCCCACACCGAGCCAAGAAAATATTAGCGGATGAGATGAACTTACACGGGGAACTTAGCTAATCTCAATCATTGGGACGAGGCAGCCGAGGCCAAATTTTTGCATCCTAACATGGCTTTATGAGGGGAGATTTGAGGGTTAAGTCGGTGGAGGGGTGAGGGGGAGGAAGGGTGGGGTGGAGGGAAAGTTAACTGCCATAAGGGGAGATGTTGTATTACCAGGAGGGGAGAAATGAGGGGTGGGAGGGGGAGGGTCCACTAAA
The DNA here is from genome assembly GCF_024679095.1 of Eriocheir sinensis. Classification (NCBI taxonomy): domain Eukaryota; kingdom Metazoa; phylum Arthropoda; class Malacostraca; order Decapoda; family Varunidae; genus Eriocheir; species Eriocheir sinensis. Next base: position 16,331,376 of record NC_066518.1, read on the forward strand.
CCATAAAGTGCTGTTGACAATATATACAGCGAAAGAAATGTTAAAATTGTAGGGCGAGGAAAGTGTGTGTGTGCTCTGGGGGGGGGGAGAGAGAGAGAGAGAGAGAGAGAGAGAGAGAGAGAGAGAGAGAGAGAGAGAGAGAGAGAGAGAGAGAGAGAGAGAGAGAGAGAGAGAGAGAGAGAGAGAGAGAGAGAGAGAGAGAGCGAGAGAGAGAGAGAGAGAGAGAGAGAGAGAGAGAGAGAGAGAGAGAGAGAGAGAGAGAGAGAGAGAGAGAGAGAGAGAGAGAGAGAGAGAGAGAGAGAGAGAGAGAGAGAGAGAGAGAGAGAGAGAGAGAGAGAGAGAGAGAGAGAGAGAGAGAGAGAGAGAGAGAGAGAGAGAGAGAGCGAGAGAGAGAGAGAGAGACAGAGAGAGAGAGAGAGAGAGAGAGAGAGAGAGAGAGAGAGAGAGAACGCCAAGGAGACATACATATTCAAGGGGAGAAAGAGAGAACGACGAAAGATTGGGAGAATGAAGACATTGTGAGGAAATATTTTGCGTGGAGGCACGGGAGCGATGTGAGGGGGAAGGAATGAACGAAGGCAGAGGATGAGAAAGTGTGAATGGCCGGTGATGGATATACGAGGGGAAGAGATGGAAAAGTTGGAAAGTTTCGTTTAATCGGCGCAACATCTGTGGTCATATGCCGGAGAAACAGAAGGGGAAGGAATTATAGGAGAAGGCAACAGATCCAAGGGACGGGACACAACCCCCGATTAATACCTGGTACCCATTCACTGCTGGATGGGCAGAGGCGTAGGGTATCGGAAGGAAGAGATGGAGCAGAGAGAGGAGACAAGGAGGAGGAGGAGAAGCAGGAGGAGGAGGAGGAGGAGGAGGAGAAAGTCGATGGGGGGAGGAAAGGTAGAGAGGGAAAGTAGATTTTTTTTTTTTTTTTACGTCTTCACCTGTTGCGCCGGTAGGCTTGCTTGAGGGGCCTGGATGGTATTCGGCCCCAGCCCGTCATGGCACAGGCAAGTGTTTATAGTGGCGCCATCTTCTCTTGGATGAATGGCATTAGATCTGTCTACTTGCATCAAAAGCTTGTTCGCACGTGATAATTCTTATTCTTATTTTGCTCCTACTCATTCTTCACTTCCCTTTCTCCTCTTTTTCAATGTTTTTTACTTCCAATTTTCCTCTTCCTTCTCTTCCTAATCCTCCTCCTTCCTCCACTCCAACCCACCCACCCACCCCCTTCGTAGCCATCAGCAGGAACACACAAGGAGATTGGGAGACCAAACACCACGAGAAACGTTCTTTTTTTTATTCTTACATCCAAATGGACTTTAATGGAAGGGAGGGAGGATGGAGTAGAAATGAAGATAATAAACATGATTCTCCTCCTCTTTCTTTTTCTCTTCACAGCAATTGTTTTCTCGGTCTCCTTCTACCCCTCTTTTTTTTCTTCCTCTTTATCTCTCTTTTCCTCTTCTACGGGCGTCACTTTTTTGCTTCTCGTCGCCGCCGTGGAAATCTCAGACAAGTTTTAAGAGAATCGCACTCTAAAACAGCCGACCTGACACTTTTCCCCGACCTTCTCTCCTTGTCCATCCCGACCCTTCACTCCCCCACCCCCCGTCAAATCTTCCTCTCATCCCCAACTATTCAACCCCCTTAGCCCTTTCGCCCGCCCACACACACTCCAACCCCTCAACTTTCCTCACCCATTCATCCTCTTAATTCAATTCTAACCTACTCCGCCTCTCGCCTATACCACCTTCCTCTCATTCTCTCTCCCTCTTTCTCTTTTCCGCTCCTACCCAATTCCTTTTCATTCCTTTCTATAGTAAGACTCACCTTAAAGTGCGGCTGTGTCGGTGTTATATGAGGAACAACCGGAAGTACAGCGTTGCCACTTTTTACACCCCACATTGGTTGCCTGCCTCCCTGCCTCTCTCTCTTTTTATTTTTTTTATTTAAACATGTTCAGTACATTAGTACATGACTCTCTTTTTATTTAAACATACATATATATTTACAGACCTAAAGGTGCACTGCCGTGTGCTGCCTATTCAAAGGGCAAAGTCTATATAAAAGAAGAAAAAGAATATCTAAAGATAAAAAAAACATACATTATAAAATTATAAATATTCACATGTATCCACACTGCACCGTCATATATACACACTGCACTGTCATTAAAGTGTGCTTCTCCAGTGGTGGGCCGCCAGCTTAACTTCCTGTGTGTTCATCCCCCGGACGTGAGGGACGGTGGCCGTGAACACATTCCACATCCGGGAGACTCTACTCACAAAGGTGCGTTGGTGCTGGCTGGTACGTGAACGTGGCACCTCCACTGCATCACCACGGGATAGCACCGTTCTCGTGTCCCGCGTGGTGACTCTCGGAGGTTGACGTAGTCCCGCCAGGTGTGGCACTTCCTGCACCCGTGCTTTGTGGAGAACAACAAGCGCTGCGACGTCTCTGCGGTGTTCCAGCGAATCGACGGAAATGGGAGTCTCCGTCTGGGCTGGGGGGTCTGCAGCATCCACCAGTCGCAGCGCCCGTCGCTGGATGCTGTCGAGTCTCCCGCTATGCGAGGCAGCAGACGACATCCATGAGAGGGCAGCGTACTCTAGGTAAGGCCGCATCTGGGCCTTGTAGAGCAACAGCCTCCCTTTTTTGTCGAGGAAGCTGGCCACCGTTCGCAAGCAGGAGACTCTGTGGGAAGCCTTTTGGGCAATGTGTTTGATGTGGTTGTCAAACCGTAGCCCTCGATCCACTTCCACTCCCAGAATCTTGACGGATTCCTGGAGTGGGAGGGGGACGCCACCAAAGCTTAGCTTCCCCTCCACTGCTGGCCCGGCAGTGGGGGATCGAGAGACCACCATTGCCTGGGTCTTCTCCGGGGCAAAGGTCACCTGCCAGCGGGCACCCCACTCCTGTAACACCTTCAGCTGCTGATTGACCTCATCAGGAGCTCGCCCACTGTCTTGTCTGGGGTAGGTGCAGGAGAGTGCAATCATCAGCGTAAGCTGAGATTGTCGGCAGCTGCTGGAGAGGGTCGTCCAAGTAGATATTCCACAGGACTGGCCCCAGCACTGAGCCCTGTGGCACTGATGCCTCCACTGGCAAGAACTCGGACGCCTGCCCGTTAACGACGACCTGGAGCGTCCTTCCTTGCAGGTAGTCTCCCAGGAGCTGAAGGAGGTCGCCTTGGATGCCCTTAGCGCGGAGCTTCTCGAGGAGGCCACCGTGCCAAACTCTGTCGAAAGCACCCGCTATGTCCAGGGCCACCACGACAGTGTCCAGGCCGTCGTCAAGGGCGTCCTGCCAGTTCTTGGTGAGAAGCATGAGCAAATCAGAGGTGGACCGGCCAGGTCTGAACCCAAACCGTTGGTCCGAGAGGAGGTAATTGTCTTTGAGATGGCGACAGACTATGTTTGCAACAACCCTCTCGAACACTTTCCCCACCACAGACAGCAGGGAAATGGGCCAGTAATTTTTGGGGTCAGACCTGGAGCTCCTCTTGTGGACGGGAACCACTCGAGCCTCTTTTCATGTTGATGGCCAGATGTTTTCCCGGAGGCAGGCAGAGAAGACTGTGGTGAGAGGGGCAGCCAGCGCGTGGGCACAATGCTTCAGCAGGTGCGGGCTGAGGTCATCGGGGCCAGACGCCTACTGGGTATCCAGCCCTCGCAGCAGGCGTTCAACCAGCACCTGTGTCACCTCCACCTTGGTGACGGTCTCCTCACATTGCTGTACCAAACGAGGCGGTGACTGTCCGGGGTCGTCCACCCTCATCTTCCCGGCGAAGAGGCTGGCCAGCAGCTGGGCTTTCTCCTTGCTGCTGGTGGCCACCGCCCCGTCTAGCTTTGAGGGAGGAGGAATCGCGTCCTGGCGGCTAATCCCCTGCCTTTCCTTGACAAGGGACCACCAAGTCTTGTTGCCTATCGCTGCTCCACACAGCTTGCGCCTCATGTCCTCCTCCCACTTCCGTATGGCCCACTTTCTGGTCACCACCATCCTCCTGCAGGCCGCCCGGTGCAGGACCTTGTTGCGCCGAGTCGGGTTCCGTTTGTAGCGGAGCCACGCTGAGTACTTAGCTTCGGCAGCAACACGGCAGCGGTAACCAAACGATGGTTGGTCCGCTGGTCTGGTGGTGAACTCTCGGTGGGGCACATGTCGCCTCTGGAGGGCCAAGAGTCGGGAGGTGAGGGCTAGTGCCATGCTCTCCACCCCGCTTCGCAGCACAGAAGGCCACGCCGTGTGGCTCAGGTCACGGCGTAAGGAGGTCCAGTCTGCCTTGTCCCACTGCCAGATCGTGCGTGCAGTGGCCTCCTCCCGAGCCACCTCCACATCCACCAGGGTCAAGACAGCGTGGTGGTCGGAGCTGCCTACGAGTCCCAGCTGGTGACAGCGGAGAATGTCTTCCTGGAGGTCGGAGATGACGGGGTCCAGCGTTCCCCCCAGCTCATGAGTTGGGAAGGTAACGTGATCCGTCAGGCCCTGCACCGCCAAGAGGGCCTCGTAGGCGTCCTGTTCTAAGTGGTGGTTGAGGTCACCCACCAGTAGGACGTGCCTGCAGCTGTGCGCCACTAGCAGGTCGTCCAGGGTCTCGGTGAGGTACCGGAGAGAGGAAGCCCCTTGTCGTGGCGGGCGGTACATAGCGCACAGCAGGAGGGCAGAGCGATCAGCCAGCACGACCCGGAAGAACATTACCTCCATTAGGGGAGGCGTGTCCACGTCGAGGTGCTGGGCCTGCAGTCCTTCCTTGAAGCAGACAGCCACTCCGCCTCCTGCTCGCTCGTGTCGGTCCCTCCTGGCCCAGTGAGTGTAGCCACGCATCTTGCCAAACGTGGGCTCCACTTCACTGTTCAGCCAGGTCCCCGTCACCACAACTATGTCGGCACTATGTCGCAGGACAGTTGTGGGTCAGGTCTCCAATGTTCGTTCGGAGACGACCTTTAGTTGACGGCCGGGGGGTTGTGGCTGTACCATGATAGTGGGGGCAGCGGTCCGGCGTGGTGGTGTGTAGGAGGGCTCGTCTGGGGGTGTCGGGGGAGAGGGGGGTTCCACTGCCAGTCCGGGATGTGACTCCAGGTCCCCGACTGTGGAAGAAGTGGGCAGGTCTGTAGTAGGGGCTGAGGCTGTAGTGGTGCTGACGGGAGGTTTGTGGCCGGAAGCCTTCCCTCCGCCAGGATTCGTCGGAGGAGATGTTCCTGTCTCAGGTCGGAGGCCCTTGTGTAACAAGACACAGCAGTGTGTCCCCTACGAGTGCAGCACTCGCACGTCTTCACTCTGGTTGATGGCTGCTGCGGGTTGACAGTCTGTCTCCGTGGCTGGCCGGCTTCCTCCTGGTTGTTCGTGTGGTGACTGGCCTCGTTCACTTCTTGTGTGTTTCCACTTTTCGTGTTTTTCTTTTTATTCTTTTTCTTAATCCTTCCGGTAGTGGTGGGTGACGTATCGGCGGTGTCGGGGGTTGGGCGGTTAGGGGTAGTTGTGGTGGCGGCGGTGGTGGCTGAGTTGGTAGTAGCGGCGGCGGGGGTTTCAGTGGTTGTGGTGATGGCGGCGGCGGGGAGGGTGTTAGGGGCAGTGGCGGCGGTGGTGGCTGAGTTGGTAGTAGCGGTGGTGGTGGGGGGGGGGGGGTTCAGTGGTTGTGGTGGTGGCGGCGGCGGGGAGGATTGTAGGGGCAGTGGCGGTGTTGGTGGCTGTGTTGGCGGTGGCGGAGGATGGGGGGGTGTTCAGGGCAGTGGCAGTGGTGGGGGTGGTGGCGGTAGTGGAGGCGGATGTGAAGGCGGCGGGGGTGGTGGTGGCTGAGCTGGCAGTGGTGAGGATGGTGGCTGAGCTGGCGGTGGTGGTGGTGGTGTTTGGCGGGGAATTGGTGACAGAGGTGACGCCAGGAGGGGTAGTTGTGGAGTCTCTCTCTCTCTCTCTCTCTCTCTCTCTCTCTCTCTCTGAATGATTTTTTTCTTACTTATGTCAGCTTATTTTAACGTACATTCTTTCGCGATATAATCTAAATATAATTGTGACACTACTTACACATCCCAAAACGAAAGGGGAACGCAATAATAAGTATAGCATTTTTTAGCACCATTGTAAAATATGTATGCCACGTTTCTTTATATGCTTATAAATATCTTATCCATAATAAGTTAACTGTTCTTTCATACGTTATAATACTAAGATTAAATGTGTATGCATATTTGCTGATCATATTTGCCATGGTTTTACTTATATTAGAACATTTCTACATCGCGGGCTAGGAGACACGCGGCATTGCTGTACAAGGGGATCCCCCTACGCTGAACCCCACACAACCGCACTTTTAGCCGAGCCAGACTATACGCATCTTTCGCCCTTTCATCCTTACCCTTCTTGTTACTTCCACCTCTACACTCTCATCCCTTTCTACTTTAAAACACACACCCTTCACCCTTCCCTTCATCTTTTCCTAACTTTCCTCTCCCTGCCCCTCTTTAAAGGGGCTCTCACACATTCCCGGTCCCGGTCGCGACCGTCCCCGATGACTCCCGATAAGCCGGTCGCCGGTCGACCGGCTGTAAGATCGGGGATTGTCGGCGGCAGACCGCCGGTCGACCGCCGGTCGACCCTGAGGACCGTAGACGCAGCCGACCACCGCCGGTCAACTTTAAAATTTTCAAAGATATCGGCGATGCGCCCGGTCGACCGGCGGTGTGGAAAAATGTCGCCGGTCGACCGGCGGTCAGCCGCCGACACCCACGGCAGACCGGCGGTCGACCGCGAGTGAACACCTGTGTCTGACCTGGGGATTAGCGAGGGAGGAAGGAGGAAAACGAAGAGGAACAGGTAGGAGCGAGGGATGAAGAGAGAGAGGGAGATGCGATAAAGGAGGAAGAGGAATGGATGAAAGAGAGAGAGAGAGAAAAAATATATATATATATATATATATATATATATATATATATATATATATATATATATATATATATATATATATATATATAGATATAGATAGATAGATAGATAGATAGATAGATAGATAGATAGATAGATATAGATAGATAGATAGATAGATAGATAGATAAATAGATAGATAGATATAGATAAATAGAGAGAGAGAGAGAGAGAGAGAGAGAGAGAGAGAGAGAGAGAGAGAGAGAGAGAGAGAGAGAGAGAGAGAGAGAGAGAGAGAGAGAGAGAAGGGAAAGGAATGGAAGGAGGAACAGGTGGGAGGGAGTGAGGAAGAGAGAGGGAGTGAGGAAGAGAGAGGGAGGGATGGAGGAGAGTGAGGAAGGAAGGGAGAGAGGGTGGAAAGAGATGAAAAAAAAGGAAACATGGAAACGCAGGCAACAGAAAGCCTATTGGCTCATTACGAGGTTGCCCGCTTTGGTGATTTAATCTGCTCGACAGCCTGGGGCCTGGGGAGCAGATGAAAGCACCTCGACATTGAGGAGCAGATGAAAGCGCCTCGATATTGAGGAGCAGATGAAAGCAACTCAATATTCAGTTTACTCCCGACGCAGCGAAGTGACGGTCGATTCTATATTTGAAGGAGTTGATAGTATTCGCATTTACTACTTCTGAAGGAAGATTGTTCCAGTGACGGATGACTCGGTTTGAAAAGAAACTCCTTCCGATGTCTGTGTTACATCGACTAGACTGAATGGGTAAACCGTTATTTCTAGTTCTTAGGTTGGTTTGCAATTCAAAGAAATTGGAGTAATCGACGTTATTGAATTTTTTTAGATACTTGAAGACTTGAATCATATCTCCTCGTGGGCGTCTTTTCTCCAATGTAAAGAGATTGAGTCGCTTGAGTCGTTCCTCGTACGGTTGAGCCCTTAAGGTTGGTATAATTTTCGTGGCGCGTCGTTGAATCCTTTCCAGTAAATCAATGTCCTTTCTGTAATTAGGAGACCAGAACTGTACTGCATACTCGAGGTGCGGTCTTACCATGGTATTATACAAGAATAGCATCATGGCTGACGTTTTACACTGGAAGTTCCTCGCCATGAATCCGAGCATAGTGTTGGCTTTGTTATATGCTTTTTTACAGTGATTCGCGTGTTTCAGGTCACTGCTGATAGTGACTCCAAGATCCTTTTCCTCCTGCATCGCTTGCAGAGGTCTCCCATTCATGATGTATGTGTGGTTACTATTTCTGGACCCAATGTGCATGACTTTGCATTTGTCAACATTAAAGGACATTTGCCATTTTTCCGACCATTCGATAATGTGATTGAGGTCTTTCTGAATGATTTCGCAGTCGGTCTTTGTGAGGGCCTTTCCCCCCACCTTAGTGTCATCAGCAAATTTCGATATTGTGGATTTCAGTCCTGATTCGAGGTCGTTGATATATATGATGAAGAGAATGGGTCCCAGCACTGACCCTTGAGGCACTCCACTAGTGACTGGAAGCCAATCGGAAGGCTGTCCGTTGAGTAGTACTCGTTGTTTTCTGTCGGTGAGCCAATCTCTTATCCACGCGATCAGATTGGCTCCAATGCCCGCCGAGTGCAGTTTCTTAAGGAGTCGCTCGTGCGGTACCTTGTCGAAGGCTTTCTGAAAGTCCAGGTATATAACATCACTGGGGATGTGGGCATCCCAGTTCTTATATATACCTTGGAAGAAGTCTAATAAATTCGTTAGGCAGGAGCGCTTGTTTCTGAAGCCATGCTGGGTGTCGGAGATTACATTATTGTCTTCTAGAAACTTAACAAGTTTGTCTCTAATAATCTTTTCGAGTATTTTTCCTGCCACTGATGTCAAACTTATGGGCCTGTAGTTTAATGCAACGCTTTTGTCTCCTTTTTTGAAAATTGGTGTTACGTTCGCCATCTTCCAGTCTTCCGGGACCTTTTTCAATTGAACAGACTGGTTGAATAATTATGTTAGTGAGTGGCTGAAGTATTTGTTGTTTAAGCTCTTTTAATAACCGCGGGGACAAACCGTCAGGTCCTGTTGACTTGTTCGTGTCGAGTTTATCCAAATACTCTTTCACTTCTTGGTCGAATATTGAGTCAATTTTCAGGGGCGTGATTCCCCTCGGCGGGTCAGGGTTCTCGGGCATGGTTTCGATGTTCTCGACTGTGAATACGGATGCGAAGTTACTGTTGAGGATTCTGGCCATCTGTTTACTGTCCTGAGTTGCAGCTCCAGTCTCGTCTGTCAGGGGACCAATATTGATTTTACTTTCTTTTCGATCTGATGTATGTGAAGAATTTTTTGAGTTTGTCTTGATGTCACGCGCTATTTGTTTTTCGTAGTTGCGTTTACTACTCCGAATAAGGGTGCGACAAGCTCTGAGGCTGTTGTGGTACTGAGTACGGGCTTCGGCCGTGTCATTCTCTTTCATTAGGTTATAATTCCTTTTTTTGGAGTTTACCGCCCTTTTATTTCTCTGGTCATCCACGGTGGATCTACGGCACCATTTACTCGCCTGGGTTTCGTCGGCACTGTAGCCTTTTCTACTCCCAAAAGCTTATCTTTGAAGTTGTTCCACACGTTGTCGACTGTATTGTCGGTTAGGTGAAGTTGGTCCCAGGTCGCAGAGGGAAGCAGCTCACGGGCTAGGTTGAAATTTGCTTTTTTGTAGTCTGGTATCACTGACGGATTGTCTACGAGTTTGTGACTTATGTTGACATTGAAACGGATTAAGTGGTGATCGCAACCGTTAATTTTTTCACCAACTTCACAGTCGCGAATGAGGTCGGGGTCGCTTACTAATACCAGATCCAGCAGATTGTTTTCTCTTGTTGGTTGAGTTACAACTTGAGTGAGGAACGAATCCTCCACCATTTCTATAAGCCTGTTACCCTCTTGATCTCCAGTCAATTGTCCCCAGTTAATGTTAGGGCAATTAAAGTCCCCAATTATTATTGCTTCTTTACTTTGTGTTAAAGAGTGAAGCTCTTCGTACAGGGCAGTGTCATCGGCTGCCTGTTGTTTTGGAGGCCTGTATAAGGTCGCAAGTGTTAGTTTCTTATTATTCGCAGTTATTTCCACATAGACGGAGTCGTAATTCTCTGCGTCCTGTTTGTCTATTTTTATGGCAGGGAGCGTACTTTTTACGTAGCAAATTACTCCTCCTCCTTTCTTGTGCATTCGATTTTTTTGGAAGCTTTCGTACCCGGGAAATGACAGTTCAGATACTAGATGTGCAGAGTTGGCCCAAGTCTCTGTGATGGCTACCACATCTGGTTTCTCAGTTGCAATATACGCCCTAATTTCGTCCTTTTTGGGTAATAGACTGCGTGCATTTGTGTACAAAATGGAAATGTGACTACTGGTTTGGCCGCGTCGTGTTGAATGAGTTCGCTTGTCGGAGGCGTCGTTGGTTACACAGTTTCTTGCAAGCCGCATCGACGCTACGGTTCGGTTGATCAAGGGTTGCCTTTGCCTTGCCCTCGCCTCCAGTTTTTTTAATAGCTTTTCGAGAAGCTTTCAACTGCATCGTTCAGGAGCCTTCCTAGCCGCGCCGAACCAACCTCGTTCAAGTGGAGTCCGCCTTCCCAAAACAAATCTGGGCGCTGGTTGAAGTGATGCCATGCGTTCGTGAACCCTACGCCTTCATCGTTACATAACTGCTTTAGACTACTGTTGACGCCGTACGCTTTACTGTTGTTGTATCCGGTGAACGTATTGACTCTCGGTAGAATTCCAGAGACGATGATGTGAGGGGACTTGGTCTTGTATTTCCGAATGACTTGACGGTATTTTGCTAACAGGTCCTGAATTTGAGTTGACTGAAGGTCGTTGGTTCCCGCATGGATCAGATACACTGTGTCGTCCTTCGCATTTACTGAAACTGCATCGACAGCTGATTCAATATCGTCCAGTTTGGCTCCGGGGATACAGAAACGCTGCCGTGTCAACGTATTCCGACCACAAAACTCCGTAAGTTGGCCTCTCACCACACTGTCTCCAACTAAATTGACTCTAGTAGTTAGTTTGCCCATACCAGGAAACAGCGTCTGGTTCGTACATGTGACAGCTGGTAGAATGGTCTTGTGATTTCTTCTGGAAGGGCGCGAGGTACAAGCGGGAGCGCGGGCTAAGGTGGGTTTGGAAGTGGTGGTGGTGATAGTAGTTGGTGGTTGGGAAAGGGTGGAGGTGAGGTGGATGGAGGGAGATGTGGTATCAGAAGTGGAGGAGGAGGCGGAGGTTGAGTTCGTGTTGGAGGTGGAAGTGGAGGATGGAGTGATGATGAGGATAGGGGAGGAGTCAAGGGTGTTGGAGGGAGAGGAAGGGAGAGCGGGAGAAAGGGGAGTGGTACTGTGGATGGAGGTGGATGGGGTAGGAAGGGAGGTGGATGGAGTAGAAGGAATGGTAAGGGTGGCGGGGATCAGGCGTTGTAGATGATTGGGTTGGTTGTGGCGAGGCAGAGGAGATCGTGTTGGAGGTGGAAGGGGAAGATGGAGTGGTGATGAGGATAGGGGAGGAGTCAAGGGTGGTGGAGGGAGAAGAGGGAGTGGGAGTGGATGAGGTAGCAAGGGAGGTGGATGGGGCGGAAGGAATAGTAAGGATGGAGGCGGGTTCAGGCGAGGCAGAGGAGGAGGAGGAGGTATGTAATTGGGTCAGAACGTCAGAATATGAGTTTGAGGAGGAGGAAGCTGGAGTAGGAAGGGCGGGGAAAGAAGAAGAAGAAGAAGAAGAATGAGGGGTAGGGAGTTGAGGGAAGGCCATCATGGTGTCCCAGATCAACGCATTGGAGCGTTGTAGATCCTCGTTGGTTGTTTGTAGTGCCTGAATACGTAAGTCTAAGACACAGTACCTACACATCGAGTCGCTGGTTTGGTAATGAATCGCAGCATATTTCTTTGAACAATTACAGCAATTGAAATAGTTGGACGGCATGATTACTTCTTTTTTTAATTTTTATTTACTGTTGCAAGACGATATAATTGTGTGCTTTACAGTTAAGATGAATTTTGTATCCGCGTGGACTAAGGTCAACACCTGGAAGGAGGCGGCTTTAAATCGGTCGAGTCACGCGGAGAGTTTGAGGTGTGGCGTCTATGAGGGCCCACACGTGTTTTCCCTCCTTGATTAAAATTCTCTGGGGGATTAAACTTTTCCTCCTTTTCAAAACAGGTGTGCTGGTATACGGGTCAAGCTTTGTACTTCTACGTTAGTGACAGATTTTCTACGTTAGTTAGACACAAGAAGCTCACTGTCTTTCACTGGGTGCTGTGTTAGGTCGTGTAGTTGTAATCCTACTGAGGATAGACAGGAAACACAAAAAAAGTCGATATATAACTTAACCGCTCAGCTCAGCAGGGAAGTCCTCTCACTGTAAGGTAATCCTCGCAACACTTCAAACACTAGTTAGACGCGTCACAGCACTGAGTTAGACGTTAATTAATTAAGTTGAGTGGTGCTAAATCAGAAAAGTAAACAAGCACAGTTAGTCGTTCGATTTCTGAGAAGGCGTACGGGCCTATTTAAGTAACGGTTAATTAAAAACGTGGATGAACGGATTTCAGAAGTTGTGACGTTAAAATGTAACACACGGAGTCGATTCACACACAAAATAACAAGTGTCGTTTCACCAGACGAGGTGAAAAGCAAGGTTAAGGTTTGATGCCGCAGCAGCAGCAAGGTCAACGTCTGTCCCTTTGAGGAGGTCAGGCGAGACTGAGGAGGTCAGGCGAGACTGAGGAATGGGTGAAAGAGAGAGAGAGAGAGAGAGAGAGAGAGAGAGAGAGAGAGAGAGAGAGAGAGAGAGAGAGAGAGAGAGAGAGAGAGAGAGAGAGAGAGAGAGAGAGAGAGAGAGAGAGAGAGAGAGAGAGAGAGAGAGAGAGAGAGAGAGAGAGAGAGAGAGAGAGAGAGAGAGAGAGAGAGAGAGAGAGAGAGAGAGAGAGAGAGCGACAGAGAGAGAGAGAGAGAGAGAGAGAGAGAGAGAGAGAGAGAGAGAGAGAGAGAGAGAGAGAGAGAGAGAGAGAGAGAGAGAGAGAGAGAGAGAGAGAGAGAGAGAGAGAGAGAGAGAGAGTTTTATGTACACGAATGAATTTAGGTATGAAGCTATTTATGAGGTAATTATAAATATATGAAAATGCAAAGAAAGTGTTTGCTCGTCGATGTGCAGCAGGTCTGCTGTCGGTAGGCCGGCGGTCTACCGCCGACTGGCCTGCTGCAGTCGCCGGTCGGAGAAATCGAAAATCGTATATGGTCGCCGGTCTACCGCCGGTAAACCGCCGGCTTACCGGTGGTAAGCCGCCGGTCCGGGGATTATTGCCTATTTTGTCGGCGGTCAGGCCCTGATCGGCTTATCGGGAGTCATCGGGGACGGTCGCGACCGGGACCGGGAATGTGTGAGAGCCCCTTAACTTTTCCGCCCACTTCCTCCTACCCTCCTCCCCGTTCCCGTTCTTTCTTCCCGCTCGTTCTCTTTAACTTCCGCTCCTTCGCCCTCCCTGTCTGAAGCGCCTTGGGACTGCAGCAACGAGGGACACTTAGAATAATGCAGGCGCTAATTAGTTTACCTGAAAATTCCTTGGAAGGTACAACGGCACTCCAATCGGTTGTTACTATTATGGAAGCGTGTGTGAGCTGACTTTGAGGGAGAAGAAAGGGAAAGGACAGACAAAAGGAAAGAGAAAGTGATGGATAATAGGAGTATAAACAACGAGAGAAAGAAACGAGAGGAAATATAAGATGAAGGATGTAAGGAAAGCTAAACTGATTGTAGAAAAGAGTTAAAGTGTAATTATAGGAGGCAAAAAATTATGATGGTGCAGAGAGAGAAACGAGAGGAGGGTGAGGAAAGATAAATCAGCTGAAGAGAAAAAAGCGAAAGGAAAGATAAGAAGAAAGACATATGAAGGAAGAGGGAAAGAGAAAGAAAAGAACAAGATAAATGTTCAAAAGGAAATATATATGACTCAGGAGGCAAGGAAAGGGTAAATAAGTATAAAAGATATGAAGCTGACGCGGTTAAAGAATTGAAAGAAAAGATGAGGTGAACGCAAGGAAAGAGAAAACCCAAGACGAAAAAGGAGAGAAAACATAATGCCAGAATGAAGAGAAAAATAACAAGACAGAAAATAACAAGTACGGAATATGAAGAAAAAAAAAAGAGTGAAGGGAAGGCGCGGAAACGAAATGGAGAAAGAGTAAGGAAGGGAAAGTAGGAACAAAGATTTAAGGAAAGATAAAACGAGAAATGGGAAGGAGGCACAAGAAGTAAAATCAAATAAAGTGAAAGTTGAAAGGATGAAAGGTAGATAGAAAAATAATCCCCCGGGAACTAGGATAGAACCGGTAACCTTTCAGTAGCAAGCCGAACACAGTACCCTCAGAGCCATCAAGCTTCCAAGGTAAAGAGAGAGAAAACAACTGGAGAAAGGAGGAAGAAGGAGTCAAAGAAGGATGTAAATGAAGAGAAAGAGAAAGGAGGCATGGGAACAGAAATCAATGGCAGGGAATATGGAGAAAAGGGAAGTAGAGGGAGAGAGATAAAAGATGGAATAGATAATAGGAAAGAGACACAGAAAGGGAAAACAATCAAAGGAGAAACATAGATGGCAAGGAAATAAGCGACAAAAACGGAGATGCAACGGAAGGAGAAAGAACGAAGAATGGAAAAAATAAAAGCTAGAAAGTTAAAAGAGAACGTTAAAAAGAAAGAACAGAGGAAAGAGAAACAACCAAAGTAGAAAAAAAAGGATAGCAAGGAAACAAGCGAATAAAACGAAGATGCAACGGAAGACGAAGAGGAGAGAAACTCTGGAAAATACAAAGAAAATTTTAAAGTGGCGGATTAAAGTTGGAAAGACCGAAAGGATGACACAGAGGTGAGGGAGACAGGGAAGGCACGTGGGGGGGAGGGGGGGGGGAACGAAGGATATTGCGTAAAATAAAGGGGAAACTATATCTAAGATCTCTGCAGTGTGGAAAAGAAACGTCACCAGAAGAAGAACCTTTCCATCTTTATGTGTCCGCCTGTCTCTCTCTCTCTCTCTCTCTCTCTCTCTCTCTCTCTCTCTCTCTCTCTCTCTCTCTCTGTTACTATCTATTCATCTATCTATTTATCAATCCTGTTGGTCGTGTTTTTTTTTTTATTTTTTTTATTTTTAGAGCAATAAATCCTTGGTAGAGAAAAAGAACCCATCAAGATTAACTCCGCAAAAAGTAAGTGAAGTATACCAATTATATTTTACACAGAAGAGAAAAAAAAAAGATTAATGGTCTCGTAGTGGAGAGAGGGAGAGAGGAAAGGGAGGTGGAAGGAAAAGAAATACAGGGTGAGAACAGACAGGGATGAGGAAAAGCGGAGGAAAGGGAGGAGTGGTACGAAAAGGGAATAGAATGGTAAGGAATGTAGGAGAGAAGGAGACGGAAAGGAAGATGAAATGTTTTAAGGGAAGGAGGAAGGAAGATGAAAGAAAAGGGAAAGGACGGCAAATAAACGTAGAAGAGAGGAAAGAATGGAGAGAAAACAATGAGTATAAATAATATGGAGTTGAAGAGAAGAGGAGGGAAAAGAAAGGGGTGTGGGGAGTGAAGGGATGGTACCATAGGGGAAGTAAGTGAATGGTTAAGTAGAGAAGTACAATGAATAGAAGTGAAGGGAGGTAGAATGAAATTAAAGAATGCGAAATGAAGTGGCGGTTAGGGAAGAGGAGAAAGCGAAAGTGATAGGATGGAAAGGACAAAGAAGGGTTAGGAAGGCAAGGACAAGAATGTGATTGGAAATGATGGGAAGGAAAGACAGAGGAAGCAAAGTGAAGGGACGTGGAGATAAGGAAAGGAAAGGAAAGTGGTGGAAATGAAAGGAAATGGATGTAAAGGGATGGGTAGAATAAGGAAGGGAATATAATGTGGGAAGGGAAGGGAAGGGAAGGGAAGAGGAGGGAAGGGAAGAAATGGGAAAGGAGAAAAGAGTAGGTAAGGGAAAAGGAAATATAATGGAAGAGAAAGGAAGAGAATGGCAGAGAAGCTCTCCTGAGGGAAGGTCAGAATGGGGAGCTGTAGCAAATGGGGGACCAGTCTTAATTTTTACATTATGATTTTCGAAACTGCGAGTTACTCTCCCTCACCGTGAGAGTTATTGGTGCCATCCGTCTCCACCACCACCGCCACCATCAAAACCACCACCATTCATATTCACCACTTTTAACTTTGCCATCACTCTTACTCTAACCACAAACCATTTCCACAACCACCACTAACCACACAACCACCTTCATCATCGTCATCACCACCACTAGCATACACTACCACCTTCACCCCCTTCAAAACTTATACTGACTTTTCCAATTTCCCCACCATCACCATGACCACAATTACTACTCAGCCCACCTCCACCATTTCCACCATACTAGCTGTTTCGACTATCTAACACCGCCCGCATCACTGTCACCACCTCCTGTCACACCCACTTCAATCAGTAACAGCATTTCCACAACCAACAGCAGGTAAACTGTCATCACCATTAAATCAGGCGATATCTCCATCATCCCCAAACAACAGGAGTAACATCACCACCCACATCACTATCTCCACCACCAATAACACTATACACACACACACACACACACACACACACACACACACACACACACACACACACACACATATATCTTTGAACTGCCACACTATTCACGAAAATACAATAGCGTTTTTTCCCTGTTTGTTTACTCTGCAACTTAAAACATTTCATCTACAGACTAATCGCACCGCCCTTCTGCCACTCAACACCAGCTCTCAACGCAAACACGAAGGGCTTACGTTACGCCATTGTCCCTCTCAAGCGAAGCCACACAAGCAAAGATTAAGGCGGAGAGCAAGATGGAATCAACTATATTATACCAAAGGGCAATGCTTCTCTTGGCAGCCTTAAGAACATACCTTAATTAAATGAGAGAGAGAGAGAGAGAGAGAGAGAGAGAGAGAGAGAGAGAGAGAGAGAGAGAGAGAGAGAGAGAGAGAGAGAGAGAGAGAGAGAGAGAGAGAGAGAGAGAGAGAGAGAGAGAGAGAGAGAGAGAGAGAGAGAGAGAGAGAGGGGGGGGAAGAGAGAGAGCATTCCATCTAAAAGTCATCCGCTGGGCAACAAAACACCGAGTCCACATGAGCAGGACAGTAAACAGCATCAGTCAACGTTACTCTCTCTCTCCCTCCTTTGTCTGGACGCATTAAAGACTCCTCCTCCGTCCCTCTGAGTCCCCAAGGACACCCTTGCACCGCCTCTATCTCGATCTCGTTCTCGCATCCAGGTCCAGTCTCGTCTTCGTTCGCACGTTAACGATATTCGTAAGAGTTTTCGATTTGTAACTTTTTAAAAGTCTGATGATATAGTCGCCATTTCGTGCTCACCCTTCTAAAAAGTTACTTTGAAAAGTCGGAATATAAGATAACTAAACTTTACACGTATTTTGAATATATTTAATTTTCATCTCACGGCTCAATTTCCTGCAGTAGCTTTTTTCCCATGTTATAAGAAATAATTATAATGGAGCGTATGCACGGACAGGTGAATTTATCCAACTAAACCTCGCCGGAGGACATGGCAAGGGACCCAGGCTCACAGGTATTCCCTTCCTTCTCTTTTATTAATCTGACGGTGAGGCAACTGTGATCAGAGTGTAATGACGTCCAGCGAGGGATGGCCAGGAGGAGGTGACCCACGCTCACTAATCCACATATTCAAGGAGGGGAAATGCAGAGCCACTCAGCCCCCACCACACAGTTGGAAAGGAGCGGACAGGGACGAATGAAGCCACGTCAAAACTGAAGCTTCCCTTTTTATAACACTGTAGCTTCAAAGTCCAACAAGAAGACACCAAAAGAAGAAAAATGAACCATACATAAGGCTCACCAAAGGGAGAAAATAAACAACCACAGCCGCTGGTCCTTCGGGATAAACTCTTACTCCACTCAGATAACATGTGGACCAAACAGATATTAATCAATTTTACAGATAAAAGATAGGTAAAGTTCATAGGATCTGAATCCCTCATTATAAACTCTTGATCCTCTCAGCAGACGCGGCCTCAAACCGCAGTTCATTAAGTATCGAGAAGCTACAGAGGCTTGCCCGTATACGTTTTAATCTGCCTAAAGAACAAAGGGCGGCGAACAGGGTGCGGCCAAGGCTAGCGGGCAGACACTACCTCAAGGAACGGAACAAAGCTGGGATGACACTGGCCCGGTAACCGCGACAGCGCCTTCGTATGATGAACAAAACAGTGAGAGCTGAAAACACACCCACACATACACAAAGAAGACAAAATGGGAACCAAGAGCACGAAGGTAAGACGCTGAGGGTAAGGAACATCGTCAGGGGCGCACCTGGGCTTTAATTAAGGGAATATTATTGCAGGTAGGTCGTGGGCCAGTAGTAGTACTAATAGTAGTAGGTAGTAATAGTAGTAGTAGTAGCCTAGTAGTAGTAGTACATAAGAACATAAGAACGTAGGAGTCTGCAAGAGGCCGGTAGGCCTGTACAAGGCAGCTCCTTTGACCCTAAGGTCCCGTGTATCTAACCCCACCTAATATCGCTGTCCATGAATTTATCTAGTCTATTTTTGAATGTGACAATTGTATTGGCACTCACCACATGACTGTTAAGCCTATTCCACTCATCCACCACTCTGTTAGTAAACCAATTTTTGTCTATGTCCCTGTTGAATCTTAATTTATCCAGTTTAAACCCATTACTTCGTGTCCTACCCGGTTCTCTTTCCAACAAAACCTTATGAATATCCCCTTTATTAAAGCCCTTCATCCATTTATAAGCCTCGATCATGTCTCCACGCACCCTTCGCCTTTCTAGAGAATGCAAGTTTAACTGTTTGAGTTTTTCCTCGTATGGCAAGTTTCCCAACCCTTAATCATCTTAGTCATCCTCCTCTGCACCGATTCTAATATTTTGATATCCATTTTATAGTTAGGTGACCAGAACTGAACCGCATAGTCAAAATGAGGTCTAACTAATGCTAAATATAGTTTGAGGAAGACTTCAGCGCTTCTGTTGCTTACGCTCCTTGAAATAAATCCCAGTACCCTATTTGCTCGATTTCTAGCTTGAATGCATTGTGCCCTTGGACGGAGACCAGAGCTCACTAAGACCCCTAAATCCCTCTCGCACCCAGACCTGCTTATGAGAGTGTCATTTAAGCAATAGTTATGTGAGGGGTTGTTTCTACCTACACTCAGAATACTGCACTTCCCTACATTGAACTGCATCTGCCATTTATCCGCCCAGTCATACAATCTGTTTAGTTCACCCTGGAGAATACTAGCGTCCTGATTAGACTCAATTACTCTACCGATCTTGGTATCATCTGCAAACTTACTGACATCACTACTAATTCCTGTATCTAAATCATTGATATAAATAGAAGGAGGAGGAGGAGGAGAAGGAATGTAAATCACCCACTCCTTACCTTTTTTATCTTTCTATTTTTAATTACGACCAACCACAGCTACTTGCATAGGGAGAAAAAGAGAGAGATACTAGGTAGGGAAGAGAGAGGGAGGCAAAAGTTGAGAGAAACAGAGGAGAAAGGTACACACGAAAGGAGGGAGGAAGGAGACCACACATACCACCCACTTTTTCCTCCCTGTGTGATGGGCGGGGGAGTAAGAAAAAGGTTCTCTGTCTTCGTTCCTGCATTCACCAGCAGCAAGGGGAAACTATACAGTGAATGGGAATGAGGATAAATCTACGGTTATTTATCTTGAATACGAGGCATCAATTAGCATTTCGCTTTTTTAGGGGGTTGAGGATGAGAGAATTTATGGTAATCTATCTTATTAAGGTTATTTCGATTATCATTATTCGAGAGAGAGAGAGAGAGAGAGAGAGAGAGAGAGAGAGAGAGAGAGATTGATACTGATATTGATATATTTATTGGCCTCTTGTTGTACATTAATAAATTGAGTAGTTACATATTTGTTGAGCAGCCCAGGTCCATAGAGCCGAAACTCTAATACGGACCTAACTCATTATTGACCACGAGCTAAACGTGTGATTGCAGGCCCACCGCTATAAAAAAGTAAAATAAAACAATAATAAACAGTACTCAAGAGTAACCCTTACAGTTAAATACAATATAACTCATTTAACTCACAAGAATATAAGATTTTGTAACCGTAACCTAATAGGTGAAAGACTCACCAATTAGGTTATGTAAATAGGTTACCTCACCCAAATTGTTCATCTACCTTACCTGACCTGACCTCTTATCCTCAAAGTCCATCAACCTGGCATTCGTTACATAACGCACTCGCCCAATACAAACACACCCCGTGTTCACACACTCGCTCCACAAACAAACACACTCGTTGCGCAGCAACACTCGTGTCCCCTCGCGTAATTAGCTCTCGCGAAATTACAGCCACTCATTCCCATTTCATTCTCGCCATCATGTGTTCAAACTGCCCGTATGTATTTCCTCTCATTCGATTTCTGTCATTTGCTTCATCAAATTAGCGAAGTCGAATCTCTGCAGTAACGACCAACCCCCGAAGGTGCAACTTTAATGGAAACAATTAGGAAAAACTACACTGACCCAGAAAGACATATACAGGGTTGCGCACATTTTGTGTACCTGCAGAGCTACTTTTTCTATACTGCTGATTGATGAATATAAATAACGTTGTTTTTATTCGGTTTCGCATATAACTACATAGATGGAAGTCAGCCTGCCATGAGACGTAGTGCAAATAGGACGGTGGGGAGAGAGAGCGGGGGGGGGGGGGGGGGTGACGGAAATGAAGGTTTGGGGAGGGAAGAGACGGTGGGAGAGGAGTGAGAAGGATCAGGAGAGGAAGGGGAGAGGAGAGAAGATGGCATATCAGTGATAAGCAGCTGAGATGCGGAGGAAAAAGAGGGAGAGGAGTAAGAAGCAGTGAGAAATGACAGGGAAAGGGAAGATAAAGTGGTTGAGAAGTGAGAGGGATTGGGGAGCGAGGGAAAGGGGAGAGAAGGTGACGGATCAGTGAAACGCGAGGGAGGAAGATGAGAAAGGAAGATGCGGATATGGAAAGATAGAGGAAGGGAGAACATGTGGGAAGAGTGAAAAGCGATGAGGTGGATGAGGGGAGGAAAAGTTGTGGGGAGAACTATGTGAAGAAGTTGGGGAGGAGGAGGGAAGAGAGAAGTGTGCGTAATGATTGTAAGGGGGGGAGTTGCCCAACGCCAGCGCGGTGAGAGGAGGTTTGCCCCAGACGCTCCTGGCCCGCCGCCACCTATGCACCCATGTAATAAAATCAACCGTACAAGGGCGAGGGGAGGGAAAGAAGTGTAAAAATCGATGGGGTGAAAGAGGGGGGAAGAGAAGGAGGGAGAAGAGTAAGAAGTCGTTGGGAGTGAAGGGAAGGAAAGGCAACACTGTGGTAAATGGCTCGCGTCATCACAGTTTTTTTTTTTTTCTGCGTTCCTGAACACGTTGAGTGGGAGATGGAGGTGAACGTAGCCTTAATGAAGATGTGCAGGAGGAAGAGGAGGAGGAGGAGGAGGAGGAGGAGGAGGAGGAGAAGGAGGAAGAATGCAGATACATAAATAAAGGTAGAGGAACACACATACATATATAGGTAAGCCGAGCAAACATACATATATACATACAAAGAGAGAGGTGAGCCGGCAGACAAACATACAAACATACATACACACGGACAAGTAGACAGGCATACTCATACCGGCAGACAAACAAACAGACAGGCAAACACACAGCCACACATTCTTCATGCGTACAATTAAGTAAGCAGGCAGGCGGGTAGGTATAATAATACAAACAAAGACATTTAGATAGGTAGGGACGTTGGTAAGGAGATAGGCAGGTAGGGAGGCGGGTAGGCCTACGAGTGAACGGATACACGTGCACCGAGGTAGGCAGGTGATGTATAGGTGATCAGTCAGCATGTCTGTACTGGGGGGGGGAGGGAGATGGGGAAGTGTACGTGGTAGTTGAGAGAGGGGAGGGGCAGAAGTGTAAAGAGCTATGGGGTGGGAGAATATAAGCAGGAAGTTTAAAAGTAGAATCATATTTCGATGCATACAATAAACACAGCCACACCCACAGGCACAGCCACCACAGCAATTAACAACCATTTGGGAGCTGCAGCAAAGGCTCTTTATAGATTTATCCGCCAAGACGTTTGTTCTATTCTTATGTTATATCGTCATACACTAAGGTTACATTAAATATCTTTCTTAGCACAGGTTTAAAATAGATGGTCACATACAGTTTTCGACACCAAACCTCCCCCCACCCACCTTTCATCTCATACTTGTCCGGAAGGTTAACCATTACATGTATTATACCCGTCACACACCCATGCCTCATAAACTTCATTCCACTCTCACAGCCCACCCCTCATTTCTGGGCCGTAAGGGTATACAAGTATTACGCCCATCTCACGCCCACCCCCCATGCTGTATGGAAGCTGGTGCGTTGACAGGTAAACAAATAAGGTGACAAATAACTATGTATGGCAGTGTATATATAAAAAATATAGGAAATACTGGAAATATTCGCACTAGCGAACACACACACACACACACACACACACACACACACACACACACACACACGAAAAGTTACTACTAAAAGAAAAAATTACCACTAGGAACACAAGAGGGCATAGTAAAAAAATTGAGGAAGGGAAGATGCTTGAGAGACATAAAGAAATATAGCTTCCCGCAAAAAAATATAGAGGTTTGGAACAGACTAAGTGAGGATGTAGTATCGGCGAGAAGTGTGCAAAGCTTTAAGGAAAAGTTGGATAAATGTAGATACGGAGACGGGACCACACGAGCGTAAAGCCCAGGCCCTGTAAAACTACAACTAGGTAAATACAACTAGGTAAATACACACACACACACATCAAAACTTGCGTGTATAGACCATTAAACTTCAATGGAACGCAACTTTGAGCCTCTTCACGGCGGCGGTGATCGTGAACCACCAAACCGGGGCTTCACCCCCCTTCCCCGGGGTTCCAATCCTTATAATTCCTTCTTTAATCCTAAAGCAGCGAGGCGGAACCGAAATACCACAAGTGTCGCGGCACGGCAATAATGTTCGCCTGTTTCTCGTCGCCATAATGTGGACGTGTTTCTTTTTAAGTGTGGTGAGTTGGCTTTGTGAGGCTTTTGAAATTATTGTCTTCTAAAGATCTATTGCGAAGACGAAAGTTCAATTATATGTTTTGCTCTTCCATGTTTTAAAGGTGGTGCGTAGGTCTTATATACATTATATACATAATTTAATACCATGCTGATTTATTTTAATGTTCTTATTTTCTTGTATTTCTTTCTTTCTTCTATTTTTTCATCTTTACTTTCTTCTAACGACTACAACATCTACTATTTCAATTACTTCTGTTATTACTTCTACTGACGATGATGATGACGATGATTACGATAAAAATAATAACAACTAGACGCATAGCACTCGGAGAGTGCACACCTCCGCCAAAGATCGTCCTGAAAATTGGTATGGACATCAACCGTGATCCTATGCATCATACGGAAGCATTTGTTTCGAAATTTGATGAAATTCTACTTTTTTGGAAACTTTGACCTTGGGCGAACTTTTCGAGGTCAAGGTCAAATGTCAAGGTCAAGGCCATGCAAGGTGCGTCCTATGGAAGCATTTGTTTCGAAATTTGATGAAATTCTACTTTTTTGGAAACTTTGACCTTGGGCGAACTTTTCGAGGTCAAGGTCAAAGGTCAAGGTCAAGGCAAGGTGCGTTTCTCCATGAAATAAAATATGAACCCAGTCAGAAGTCTCTACGATGACGAGAACCGAAGTTATGGCCAATCTGACGTTTTGTGCGACCTTGACATTGACCTTTGACCTTTGACATAAAAAAATTAATGGGTTCTATTCTGGATGGACATGAAACTTCCCTGGAAACATTGGTTGAGATATCCGCAAAATTGTGCACAGGAGACTGTACACGAACAAACAAACAAATAAATAAATAAATAAACATACTGACCGGACCGAAAATACAACCTCCTCCCAACTTCGTTGGCGGAGGTAATAATGGAAGTTGATAATGGGAAGTATATATGAGCAAGTAGTCACCATCAGCGACATGAAAATAGAAGATCCCTAAAGAAATGTCAGACAGGTCCAGAGGCCTGCATGCATACGTAAAATAAACGCTGGTTTTCACACCACAATTCTACAGTGCGCCCAGCACACCCGACTGTTCCTCGCAACAGCACGGCCATTAGCGCAGGGAAGAACGAGGAGTCAGGAAGGTATAGGCAAACTCACAACACTAACACTCACCCCTTTCCGCGCGGTTCAGCCTGGCGAACATGACAGTCGATTACCAGCCACTCCTGCAGCAGGGCGAGGGCATCAGGCAATGCCTCTCTCAGAGTGGTTGTGAAGAGGGCGATGCAGACGAGACCCGATAAGTGACGAGAGACAGACTGGGTGTGGAGGAGGAAGAAGCGTGTGTGCATCACTTTGACCTTCCTTTTTTTATTTCCTGCAAAAGAAAAGGCGGAATATGATTAAAGAGGAGGAATGGAGTTGGGTAAAAGACGAGACGACACACTTTTTTAATCACTCAAGTCTTCATTTTCTTCATTCCTGTAGGAGAAAAGACGGAACGGGTGGGTAGCATTGCATTATACACATATACATCACTTGTACCATCCCTTCTCCCTTCACGGTAAAAGGAAAGATAGAAAAGATTAAAGAGCAACGGAAACGGGTGAAGGCGAAGAGGAAGAATATATATACGCCAAGTCCACCTCACTTTTTCTCATTCCTTCGAAAGAAAAGACAATAACGGGTAAAAGATGAGAGGAAGGAGCTACTTTGTGTTGAGGACGACGAAACATCACACATCCATCACCTCCATCTCGCCTTTCCAGTTACTGTAAAAAGAAAGAAGAGCGAGCTGGTGAGTGACTGCAGATGAGAAGAAAACGGATATGGAGGTAAAAAGGGACTCCCTTGGGTGACGGGCGAAGACACATCACATTCATAACATCTCTTCTTCTCGTCACTGGAAAGGAAGAAAAAGTGTCAGTAAGAGACTTAAGACTTCCTTCCACATTTGCAGATTCTCGGCTCATGAGACCTTTCGTCCTCCTTTATGACTTCCTCTGAACTGCGGAGATCACGGCACAAAACCGAGAGCTTGCCGCAGCTGCCAACCCGAGGACGGAAGCCGCGAGAAGACGAGGAGAGAACGAAAATGACGAGAAATATTTACTGCCCCGAAGATGCTCGCTTTATAGATCCGTCTTGTGTTTACTGGCGGCAAGAGAGATACTTTCTGCGGAATGGACAGAATGAAGAGGAGGAGGCAAAGGAAAGGAAAAGGAGCTCTGCAGACGAAGAGAAGGTGAAGGAGGCTTTGCTGGTTTCTTGGAGGCGCGACTTATGAGGGGAAATAAAACAATGTGTGAGTGTGTGTGTGTGTGTGTGTGTGTGTGTGTGTGTGTGTGTGTGTGTGTGTGTGTGTGTGTGTGTGTGTTATTCACGGGTGAAACGCATGAATAAAAGGCATTGAGTTGTGCCCTAGGGGGGTTGCGTGTAATTCGTGGGTTATTTATATTGATGCGTCCTGATGGTGAAAAAGTGAGTGAAAGTTTCTGGAGAGCATCGAATTTCAAATTGAATCTGAAAAAGTGAAGATGGGTGTTGACACTATGGCTGCGGAACTCATCTCGAAACCGTTGGCCCTTTGAGCCTGTGTTATAGATAAGAACCAATTACCCCAGGACACGGACCAATTTGAAATCTGAGTCACAGTTTATCTTTTTTTTTTTTTTTTTTTTTACGTGCCTGCCTCTGACGCCGGATGGCTTTTTGAGGACTTGGTTGGTGGTCGGCCGAAGCCCGTCATGGCGCAGGCAAGTGTTTTATAGTGGCGCCATCTTTTCTTGGCTCATGCTGCCCCCCGGAGCTCGTTCTTGATACACTTGGACGGCTTCCTCTAGAGTCCGGGTTGATGGGTGGTCTTCAGGACACTCGGCGGTGACTGAAAAATCCCAGGTGGTAGCAGCGGATTCGAACCCGCGTCATTCAGCACGCGGTGAATGTGAGGCGCGCACGCTAACTACTCAGCCACCGCCTCCCCACAGGTTTCCTCAGGTACCCATTTATCGACCGGCCTGAAAGGAAGTATGAACAGTTGGGTGAGCTGCACGCCGACTGCCCTGGTCGGGATTCGAACCTGGGCCCGCGGAGTCGAAGTCAGGCACGTTGACCATTGCTCCACATGAGGTAGTTAGAGGAGCATGGAGCTGCAGCATAATATGCAAGGATCCGGTGGGTAACATTGGTTCGTTGTGTAGAAATGTGACGGAGTGCGATGGCGACGGTGGTGCTGTTGCTGCTGTTGCTGTTAGATTTCGAGGGTCTGGTTATACTCGCGGGCTATTTGCCAAAGGCTGTCCCGCCTCTAGCTGTTGTTGTTCTCTTCGGCCATAGGGCCGTATTACCATTCGAATCCGAGAAGTTTCGGGTCCCTACAGAGTTATTCATTCCGAACTCTGTAGAGACCCGAAATAACTCGGATTGAACTCGTAGTGCAGCCCCTAAACCGACCTTTGTAGGGACCCGAAACTTCTCAATTTGACTTGCAATACGGCCCATAGGGTGTGGGATCCTCCGCAGACACTTCTGGGGTAGGCAATGGTGGCCTTAGTGGTGAATATACAGACGCAGTAGACAGTGCTAGCAGGAGTGACAAGGTGGAGTATTGTCCGGGAGGGTGGTGGTGTGCTTGGCAAGGGGCGTGGCAGTCATTTTCAACAGCCCTTCAACCTATATACCTCCACTCCACCCTCTCCTCCTCCTCCTCAGCCTTTCCATTTCGGACAATATGTGTGGCTACCGCGGAACAATGGCTCGGCGGACACAAAGCCTCCCCTCGTGCACTGGCTGGTGAGTCTCCGGACGCTGCGGCGCCGGACAGATAAACAAACAGGCAGCAACGTGCCGCTAAGCATACACATCAAAGTATATCTCACGTCCCCTACACCAGCAGAGCCATCACCAAAAACACCACCACCACCACCACATGCATCACTGGACTCCCTTTCGCGCCCCCTACACCACCACCAGTATTAGAACCACTACCACAACCACCAACACATAATCACTGGACTCCCTCTCGTATTCTTTTTACCACCTGCACCAACCTCACCTCCATAACCTATTAGTGGACTCACTTTCGCAACCTCTACATTATCATCAGCAGCAGCACTGCCACCGCAATCACAACCACCACCACATATGTTTCTGAACTCACTCACAAGTGCTCTACATCACCACCAGCACCACCACCACCACCACAACCACCATCACAACACTTGACTCATTCTCGCGTCCCGACCACAACTAATAGCACCACCGCCACAGCCACTGCGATATCCAAAGCTTTGCACGTATACAATGAAATCGTTAACACATATGAGTGATGTTACAGGTATTAACCGTATAAACTCGGGCCCTATTAATCCCGTGAATTTATAAAATTCATCCTTAAATTATATGAAACAATAACACAGTTCCTCATCATCATCCTTCAAGTGTAAGCCATGCAGGCAACCACTACGCCTTCGTTAGGAGTAACAAATATTCTTCAACGTAGTGGTCTAAGCTTGAAGGATGATAATAATGAAATGTGTTATTGTTTCATATAGTTTTAGTTCCATAATGCAAGGCAGTGACTTGACATGCTTTTATTTATTGCCAGCTAAGTCAGCAGAGGAAAGAAATCGCAGAATTAATGTTCCTGCAGCAAACTTTCCACTCAGCTGCATGTTATTTTTTTTCTGGGGATATGAAGGTAACTAAAACTTTTCCTGCTATGCGCTGCCCCTGCCTGTTGCGATTTATTCATTCTAGGTGATATATGATTCTGAACGTAACACCTCAGATCCCTAAGCAATTATATCTACAAAGAGTAAACTAACATGTATTCGTGCAAACATGAGTATTATTAAATCGCACTACTATCACGACTATCAGCAATTTCAACAAGAATATCAGCATAACACACGTGACTATCAAAAGGTTTAAAACGGATATCGACAGATTTTACATGAATCAGCATATATCACGAAAAATCAAAGGTCTCAACATGAATATCAGCATATCGCACATACTTGTACCACCATCTTGAACATGACAATCAATATATCAGTTTTATAATGAATATCAACACTTTCAAAATAATATTCAACTTAAAAAATTATGTATGATAAGAGGCTGCGAAATGAGAAAGATTCCTTCAGCAACCACTACAACGCCTTCGTCAGGAGTAACAAAGGTTCTTTTACCTGTTTAACACTTGAAGGATGGTTATAAGGAGGAGGAATGGACTAAGTAAGCTGGAGACGGGGAAGAAAGCTGAGAGGTGGAGGGAAAACGAAATACTGTGGGTGTGGCTAGGAGAAAAGAATAAAGAGGAGTAGGTGGATGACCTATCACAGAGCCTCTCCTCATTAATCGTTTTTTGAACTGACAGGTCTGCCTCCTTTTTTACTGAATCCACGTTGCTGTTGTTGTTATTACTGTTGTTGCTGCTTTTGCTGTTATTGTTGTCGGTGGGAGAGCAATAAATAAAATGCTGGAGAAGAGATTAAATTTTGAGGGCACAGAGACTGAACAGGACCTGTGGGGGCGGGTCACGAGATACTGATATGCACTCACTCCTCCACACTCGCAAATACACCCAACCACGCAGACAAAAAACACACTCACTCAACCCCCAACACAAATACACACACAAAAAGAAAAAAACTGCAATTCCTCGACCTCGGCACAAAATACATAATAACATAATGACATAGCATAATAGCGGTGGCTGAGTGGTTAGCGTGCGGGCCCTGCATTTACAGCGTGCTGGACGACGCGGGTTCTAATTCCCACGCTACCACCTGGGATTTTTCAGTCACCGCCGAGTGGCCTAAGACTACCCACATGCTGTCCTGAAGACCACCCATCAACCCGGACTCTAGAAGAAAGCGTCCAAGGGAATCAAGAATGAGTTCCGGGGGGCAGCATGAGCCAAGAATAAATAGCTCCACTATAAAAATTTCCTGTGCAATGACGGGCTTAGGCCGACCACCAGGCCCCTGAAGAAAGCCTACCGGCGCTATAGGCGAAGACGTAAAAAATATATATATATATATATATATATATATATATATATATATATATATATATATATATATATATATATATATATATAAATATATAGATATATATATTTATATATATATATATATATACCATGGACTCACACCCACCGGGACATACACACACCCTTCCTCATCTCTTGCCCTTCACACGCTCCCTTCGTTTCTCTCTGATGCCGCCTCCATGGCTCCCTCCCCCCCGTCCTCTGCTGCCTTCTGTCCCCACCAGAGCACAAAGGTTTAAGGAGAGGCATTAGTCAGAATTTCCACTTTTGTGTGTGTCGGCGATGAGGCTTGTGTCTTGCAAGTGGTCGGTGTCTGGAGGACGAAATATGGGCCACGTCGCAGGGAGGAAGATGACTGAATCATGGCCAATTGGGCAGTTGTCTGATTCAGGTTGTCTGGTGCTCTGTTTATTATTTCTTTTGTTTTATTTTATATCCTTCTGTGTCTGTTCCTATATCTATCTTTTATATTTTTTTTACTCTCTCTCTCTCTCTCTCTCTCTCTCTCTCTCTCTCTCTCTCTCTCTCTCTCTCTCTCTCTCTCACTAACATGAATGGCTGGTGATGGAGCTCGCATGATGGACTGTCTCCCCTTTTCCCTCTTTCGCTACACGTGAATGATGGCGCCAGTCAATCAGTGCCATTGTTTTGAGGTTCATGATTTATCCAACTGACTTTTCGACGTGCACGGCCATCTGTACATTCTTCTTACAGTGTCTCAGAGGTAACTTTCTGGAAGAAGTTACTTTGTATACAACATTCCTATTTGGCCAGGGTTTTAACGAGGTCGCAGTTATCTGTCTTAAGATTTAAAACCTGTGCCTGATTTTCCATTTTTTGTCAACCCTTCTCTCAAGCGTTCGAACTGTCTCAATTCCCGCTCACTACTCATTCAGTTTTTTTTGTCTTTCAGCTTTAATATCAGCCCAGTTTCCATTCACTTCTATGTCCTTCACAACCCTGACCCACTCTGCTCTCCTCGCCTCGCCTCAGTGACTGGCTCCACCGCCTACACTCTTCTGCACATAACTTCCCCTTTTCGCTTTCCCTCTCTCTCTTCCATCATCCATCTCACTTGTAATTTATCTCTCACTATCGCCTTTTCGCTCCCATGCTGCCTTTAACAACCCCGCCCCACACAACCCTGCCCCGCCAGCCCCACCCAACATTAACCTCACGCCGAAAGAAAACACTTAAAGAATGTGGTAATCTATGGAAGAGAGAGAGAGAGAGAGAGAGAGAGAGAGAGAGAGAGAGAGAGAGAGAGAGAGAGAGAGAGAGAGAGAGAGAGAAAAAAGCGAGGGCGGGGTATAAAAAGGCAACAGCTCAGCAGTTATCAGCGAGTATTCAGGGAGCGTCGGAAGCGTCAGCAGTGGTTTGCCAATTGGGGTCAGACGCCTTCTCCCGTGTGTAAAGTCGGCCAATAATCCAGCCGAAAGAAACTCTGGTCGGCGGCCAACAAGCGTCATAAAAAAATATAAAAAAATTGTAAATCACGGAAAACCTTGCCCGCTCAACTGTAAAATCCATTCTAACTTTCTTTTCCCGCGGTGACCGCCAACGTGATCACTTCGTTTTCGAGGCAGCAGTCCGGCCTCTCCGCCTTAACGGTTCTCCGCCGCAAGAAGAGATTGAGGTGAATTTTCCTTTTACTTCTGCCACTCGTTGAAATGTTCGAGGAATCTTGTGGAGCTTCACGCCGACACGGATCACACTGAGGGAATTACTTTGGACGTCTGAACATGCTGAAAATTGGTGCAGATTTATCATTAAAGGAAATATGTAATAATAAAGGAAGGTATAATCCTGTTGAAATCTGAGCGTCTTAAGGCTGGCAGATATTTATTCATCAAACCAAAGCAGTACTGTATATTACTGTTAAAATCTGGTGGTGGTGGCGGCCAAACAGGCCCCCTTCAGATATTTCTCAAGGAAAAGTTATGGAAGTAAATTTTTAAAGAGAAAACAAACAAACGTGAAAACACACACACACACACACACACACACACACACACACACACTGACGTTCATGGATAACAGAGGTGGAAAACTGGGCAGAGACATGAAAAAAAATAATAGCCTCCTTTGGCATAAATTTACTTCCAATGAACAAGGTTGTGTGTACGGTAACCCAGACAGACCTGATGACCTTAAAAGGTTTGTTCCGGTAGAGTACTGGACCGGCTGAGGCAACAACTTAACCTTAACTTCAACTCCCCTGACATTCAGCGACCGAACACTCCTCACCGAACGGCATAATAACGAATAACTACACGCTCATAGCTATCAACATCCTCTAAAGTCGAACAGCGACTAAATGTGACCTCCAATGATAAATCATCGACGAAACACTACGAGACGCATAGACACGAAGATAATAAGGTACAAGAGGTCTGATTAATAGCAAAAATAATCTTAACAAATATAATAATAATAATAATAATAATAATAATAATAATAATAATAATAATAATAATAACACGTTTTATTTCGCCTTGAGGCATATAAAAAGCAATATAGAAAAAGGAGTGCAGAGATATAAATTTGCACGCCCCTAACGGATCGTCATGAATTATTCACAGCTTACGCGCTTACGATCTAAAATTGTCTTGCCTTGGTGTACGACACGTCCAACAGAGACAAAAATGAGGTCTCTATTAACCCCATAACAAAACCTCAACCCCACACTACTTCAGCATCTCAATACTTGTTGGCGACCAGATGAACTGAACCCTGTACAAATGAGTCCAGCAAAGCCTAAAATGACGTTTCTTTTACCTTTACAAAAACCCTTAACCCCGCACCACTTTAACACATCAATACTCACTCACTGACAACCAGGCAAAATGAACCCTCAGAGAAATATGTCGACGCAGCAGCCCCGGAAGTGAGAAACAAGTCATCGTGGCGCCAGATTTGGGATTTATGAGGATCACCTAGTGTCCGTGGAGAAGGTGGGGCGGCAAATGCTTCCCAGCGACTAAAGTGGCGCTGATAAACAGATAAAGCCGGTAGGGTAGTGGCACAGCGCTGACCCTGTCCGAACAAACCTGCGGGCCGGTGCCCAGTCACCTCCGCCCACGCGCTTATAATACACGTGTCGTCAATGCCGTAACGGTGCTTGATTCTCACACGTTCTAGTGACTCTGGAGGCCTACGTATATGACATAAGCCTACTCCAAAATTTAATATTCACCTCCCTAAAGTCTACGAGATGAGGACTCTCAAGAGGATTACGAGTCGAGGGGATGTTATCGGAGTCAGAAATCTCCCCGCCGCCACCCGCTAAAAGGCGAACAAAGGAGAACAAAGCTGCGGCCGCTACTGGCGTCTGGGGACAAATGGCTGAGACAGAGTGGAGCGACGGCTGCCTTCCGGGGTGGAGTGGTAATAGCGGGCTGCCATTAGAGTAACTGGCGTCTCTTGCTTTCTCTTTTGTCCTCAGTTTTAACAGGTATTAGTTCTAAGGCTGTCCTGATAAACTACTTGAATCAAGGAATTAGGGACAGAATTTATCACTAATGGATGATAAACTTGTTACTTTATATACGATCTTAAGGAGAAGATTATAGTACGTGTTGCTTTATTCTCCAATAAGGTTTAGATAGACCAACACATTGAGAAAATCCATCTTTCTCTTGAAAAAAAAAAATGGGGTACCGCATGCATACATTTATCGGCGGTAGTTTGATGTGTACTGTCTCAATTATAAGTATTTCCAGTTATGTATATAGACAAAGTATAAGCCAAAGCAAAATATATAGCGGGAGAAAACGCATACTCGTTAAAAGTTAGGCGAGGATCGAGTTCCACAGCCACAGGACACGTGGTGCGGCACCTCCCCCTCAATGAACCCAAATGAAGACTCTCCAACCCTCGTGTTTACGGGACCACTTGGCTCACGGGGACCATATGAAGACTCTCCATCCCTCGTGTTTACGGGACACACTCGGCTTCTCGAGAAAGAATGGAATTTGACCTGCCCACGAGGTCCAAAGGAGGCTCTTATTACCTGTGGCGGGGCGTGAGTGGCAGCGTGGCCAGGGGTTGTCAGCGGGAACCCCTGCGTCCTGCAGGGACCTGCAGCGTCCCTTCCACTTCCTCCCGCGCGCAGTATCCCGTTCTCCTCCTCAAGGCCACCAGGAAGTACTCCATTCTTTATGCCGCTCTGTGTTTATCTCAACCGTGTTGTCTTTAGACCATCGCATGGCCGGCAAGGGAAATATCTGCTGTTCATCCCTCACGGTGTCGTCTCTACTCGCGCCTCAGCAACTCAGACACCTTTCAGCATATTCCAACTTGTGTTAATAAAGGAATCTGCATTTCATAATATTTAAAAACAAAGAGTAAAATGATTCACTATAATCCTTTCTTATCGTCTCCTGGAGGGCTCGGGGTTACTTTCCAGCCGAGCAACTGACGGGGAGATGAGACGCTGCGGTGACGTCAGGCGGAGAGCAAACAATGGCCTTGCATCTCCTACTCTCTCGAGGCTCACGTTCAATAAATGTTTGCCCTAAGGAGAAGATAATGGTCGAGTGGTTCTGTGTCGCGGCGGGGACGCAGAGCAACAACCAAAGATATCAATCAGCAGACGTTCCACCTCTTTCACCTTACTCTGGCTTTCATCTTTATAAGTAATGGACTCAGCATTATCGACCAACACACCCTACCCCTCCTGACCCCAATACCCTCGTCACTGAATGGAGCTTGGGCACACAGTCAGCCAAAGAGACCAAGCAAACCTTTGCCGTCTTAACCTTCGTTTCGCCTTCTTTTTTTTGTGTGTGTACGAAAAAGACAGGACAAACGTCTTCACGCCTTCGCCCTCCTTACCCTGCAACCCTTGTCCCGGGCCTCCCATCCTAGTTCAACCGAAAGGAACTCTAAGCCACAACGACTGCCAAAGATAAATAAGAACGCCCACGCCACTTGTCTTCTTTCCCCGGCCCTTAAACCCTCGTCCCGGCCTTCCTATAAGCCGAAGTGAACTCGGGTACAGCAGCAGCCAGATAGCAGACAGCACGCCCCCACACATGCACCTTCCTATCCTCTTTAACTCCTTTTTTTTCCGGACTAACATTCTTCTTAAAACAAAATTAACTCGATATTGTCACGATAAAAAAAAAAAAGTATAAAAAGGCCTGACCCTTATTAATGAGAAAAATGATCAACCACAGACCTTCAGGTAAGGTGAGACAATTTTTTTGTGTGTGTGAGTGAGTGCGTGTGTGGTGTGTGTGTGTGTGTGTGTGTGTGTGTGTGTGTGTGTGTGTGTGTGTGTGTGTATATATATATATATATATATATATATATATATATATATATATATATATATATATATATATATATATATATATATATATATATATATATATATATATATATATATATATATATATATATATATATATATATATATATATATATTATGGGTAAATGACGACTGAGGAGTAAAAAAAGATAAAAAAGAAAAGAAAAACAGCCTCGTTTTCTTCTTTTGGCGAAATTTTGGATTGGAGATTAAATAAAATTCTCTCCCCTTTCTAATTAGCCCCGAGACTTTAAAGACAAAATATGAATAATAAAAAAAATAACATCCGTTCAATTATGCTGATCGGCCCGACGCGAACT
The DNA here is from genome assembly GCF_024679095.1 of Eriocheir sinensis. Lineage (NCBI taxonomy): Eukaryota > Metazoa > Arthropoda > Malacostraca > Decapoda > Varunidae > Eriocheir > Eriocheir sinensis. The sequence goes on from NC_066518.1 coordinate 16,366,115, forward strand.
GAACTTCTTGCAGTAAAAAATGTCCGACTAATTTAGGAGATCCCTCAAAGTTTGGCAATAAAGAATAAACGGTAACTGGGAAGAGGTCGTCTCCGTACGTCGCTTCACGTCTGATCAAGTTGCGTCCTCCAATCTGACTTTAGTGACTTCTCGGTCAACAGCGGGATCTGTCGACTCCTCCTTCCCTTTCTCCTTGCTTTACTTCTCTTCAGCTCCTGTTAGTATGTGTGTGTGTGTGCGCGTATTCGTGTTCTTGTTCGTCTGTGTATGAGCATATTAGTGTAAATTACAGTTTCATTCGACACCCAACCTCTTTCTTCCTTCCTTCCTTTCTCTCTCTCTCTCTCTCTCTCTCTCTCTCTCTCTCTCTCTCTCTCTCTCTCTCTCTCTCTCTCTCTCTCTCTCTCTCTCTCTCTCTCTCTCTCTCTCTCGATGAAATGTAACACGACACTAAGTATTGACTAATTAGCACTATTATTCCTGTACCACAAGTCTCTCCACCATAAATCTCTCTCTCTCTCTCTCTCTCTCTCTCTCTCTCTCTCTCTCTCTCTCTGCGTGTGACGGCGTACTGTCTGCTAATTGGTCTGTCTCTATTAATCTGTTCATTTATCTACTAACGGTTTTAGGGGCCGTGTTCCCCTTTTTTTCGCAAATAAAATTTTTACAAAGCGTCGGACAAGGATGTTATTTTGGCAGTGGATGTTTGAGACCCCGACCTAATGGGCAAAAATATGTTTTGGTGTCACATGTGGATAATGAAGCACTTATAAGAGTAAATTTAGGGTAAACTTGGTTAAAAGTTAAAGACACTGTGAGCGAGGCTAGCCCCGCCCCGCTTATCTCGTGACGTCGATGTGACGTTTAGCTCTGACATATGAGTAATCAATCATCCATCCAACCAGTAATTATGTCTTACTGCTTCACACACACACACACACACACACACACACACACCGTAGCAATATTTAATCTACTGTAAATATGGATTTTCCTTATATGGATTATCAGTTGGGGAGAAAGTTTTACTCGAAGGAAATTACTTATCCTTTTCTTGGAAAATGTGACTATTGGTAGTACATGCTGCATGTATGTAAGCGAGCAGTAGTTTCTGGTTTCATCCCTCGTTGGTTCACCAACCTCCCCCATACCCAACCTTTCCTTCCTCACACAATCATCCCCACCCAACTACCCAACAACACCTTTGTCGTTGGCGGGGCTAGCCTCGCTCACAGCGCCTTTAAGTTTTAGCCAAGTTTTCCCTAAAGTTACTCTTATAAGTGCTTCATTATCCACATGTGACACCAAATCATATTTTTGCCCATTAGGTCGGGGTCTCAAACATCCACTGCCAAAATAACATCCTTGTCCGTCGCTTTGTTAAAGTTTTATTTGCGAAAAACAGGGGAACACGGCCCCTGAAACCTTTAGTAGTATTCATCTATTATTCTATTTACCTGTCAAAAGAAGCCATTCCCTCCTATCAGGTGAGGTTGGGGGTTGGCACAGATAAATGAAGGGAGGCAGGTAGAGGCAACATATAACGGCACAGCCTGTCATAATTAGTCAGTGATACAGTTACTGTGTGATGTGACGCCCCGTCAGACTGGTGTGCTTCATACATTGGCGCGCTAATGTGTCGTCCTTCAGCGCAGCACGCATTATTACAGTCAATGAGGCCCATCCACGCCCCGTCAGGCCGGCGTGCTTCGCCTGAGTCGCACTAATGTGATTTTCGATATCAGAACAACCCGACGCTTGCTCCAGTTCGCGGTCCATTAACTTGAAATTAGAAACCGGTGAAATGTAACACGACACTAAGTATTGACAAATTTGCACTTCTCCTTCACCACAATCCTCTCCACCACAAGTCTGTCTCTCTGTCTGTCTGTCTCTTCGTCACCTCCAACATAAGGCTGGATTCTTCCTGAACGTTCCACCTGATGGTTTTCCTGCGAAGGCGATCCTTTTACTTGGTAAGAGGCAACCGCTAAGGCCTTCAAATTCTTCCTCTCCACGTCTCTCCTCCATTATCATTACTTTGCTCCTCTTTCTCCTCCTTTTGGTTGAAATGGTTTCGTATTTCATTTTTTTTCCTTCATAATTATATTCTCCACGTGTTCTTTCATTTTCCCACTTGCAGGATAGATGAAAGGCTTGCAGGAAAGATCAAAGACAAAAAGTTTAACCCGTGCAGTGTTCAGTACCTACAAGTGCGTACCTCTTTTAAACAGCTAAGCTTCAGTCATTTACGTTTTTTTATCTTCAATTCATTACTCAAAGAAGATACTGGAAACTCACAAAGACAATGTTTTTCATATATATATATATATATATATATATATATATATATATATATATATATATATATATATATATATATATATATATATATATATATATATATATATATATATATATATATATATATATATATATATATATATATATGCATAGTTGTTGAGCAGTTTCATGTAGGTGTAATTTTGTTGCCAAGTTTCAAGGTTATTTTGCTGGTGTTTTATTCCTATTTCTACATATACGGTTTTGCTATTAGAAAGTGTAATGATTAAAGCCTAGGAATATAGATATTAGACTCCAAAATAATAAAAAATGAGAACAGGTGATTGGAGACTGAAGAGTATTTTACTTCAGCTTTGCGGTGGTGTAGACTCCGACTTGTTGTTGCCGACTGAACATTCAACTATTTTATATTACGTTTTTTTTCCATATTTTTCCATGTATTTCTTATGTAAAGACATCTGAATTTATCATGTTTGCTATATACATGAAGAAAGTGTGTGAAAGAAGCATAATAACAACATAAAATAAATGAACAAATTTCCGAATTTTTTTGTGACACCTTAACATCCGAGACATGGGAAAATTATGCAAATGAAAATCGTAAGAAAGTGACACCATGTAATCACATGAAATTAATATATACTCTTGTAGATTTGTATTTTTTTCGAGATTATTTGAGGCAAATATAACCAATGCGAAAAAAATGCAACCTGACATGACTCATTTCTTTACCTAAAGTCGACACAGTGTGGACTAAAAGAACTTTAAAGGGAAGTATGAGGGCTACACTTGGTAAGGTCTACATATATTTTATATAATTTTATGTCTGATTCATTGATTTTGAGGAAGGTAATTAACGAAAAGAGACGAGATAAAGAACAAAGAATAGTTTTACATACGATTAGAACAATTTGAAGGTCATTAGGCTGAAAGAGAGGGAAATAAAATAATGGATAGTTTTCATTGAAAGTTGTATGTACGATTCAGCCAGTTTGAAGGACATATCAGCTGACAGACGAAAATAACAAAGAACAGAGGTTGACTTAATCAGCTCTTGAAAAAAGTGGATAATGTCGACCAGAATAGTCTTGGCCAGCAGATCAGGAGAATGAAGAAAAAGAGAGTTATTTCCTGCAGTGCCTATGAAAACAGCAGCACGAGGTAGGCACCAAGGGGCAGCAAGCACCGCGACGGACCGTGAGAGGTTGAGGGCGTCTTGAGATTCACTGAAACAAGACATTTCGCCGCCCAAGAACACATATTTGACAATGCTTTCGTAGGAGTTGTGGGCATCTCCGGGAGTAGTTTTATGACCCTGGTGGTAGTTTGACCCTTCCTCTGTACCGTGAACCTAAAGAAACACTCATTAGAACCCGACTGACCCCCTCTTTGACCTTTAGAAATAGCTGATGTGAGAGGCGAAATTGTCTTATAATACCGACCTAATGTCTCCCTTTGTTTTTGTTTTGTCTTTCACACTTGGTTTCCGAACGTCTGCCTCATCATCCTCTCTTGTTTCTGTTTTTAGTTTTTAGTTTTTGTTTTTACTACTTACTACCTCCGTGAACCACTGCTTTTTGCGTTTCGTATTTTTATTTACTTTTCTTCTTCCTCTTCTTTCCAATCTTCTTCACCCTCTTCTTTCCTATCTTCTCCTTCTTCTTTTCCCCTTCTTCTTTTTCTCCTTCTTCTTCTTCTTCTTCTTCTTCCTTCTTCTTCTTCTCCCCTACTCCTACTTCGTCTTCTAACCCTTCTCCCTCTTCTTCTCCCAGCTCTCTTTCTTCTCCCCCTTTTTTCTTCTTTTTTTCCTCCTTTTTCTCCCCTTCTTCTTCTTCTTCTCCCCATTTTTTTCTTTTTCTTCTTCTTCCTCTTTTCATTTTTCCATAATGCTCACAGTTTTCACTATTTGTTTCCTAATATCCATCTACTCATATTCCTCCTCTTTCTCACCCTCAACCCTTAGCATGGCTTAATAACAACCCGCAGCAGTGACTAATGGCCTTCCCCTGCGCCTCGTAACCTCGGCCGCCTTTATCCTTTTGTAATTAGCGGGAAACATGTGCCTGACGGGGCCTCGACACGCCTCCTGGACACCTCCGTACGCGCTAATTGGAGAAAAGGGAACGGCGAAGGAAAAGGACACCGAGACAGTATTTCTTTTTCTCTATCACACTCACATTCCGTGTTTGTCCGTCTGTTTGCTGTCTGCCTGCCTACCTATCTGTCTGTTTGTCTGTTTTTTTGCCGGACGCTCTCTCTCTCTCTCTCTCTCTCTCTCTCTCTCTCTCTCTCTCTCTCTCTCTCTCTCTCTCTCTCTCTCTCTCTCTCTCTCTCTCTCTCTCTCTCTCTCTCTCTCTCTCTCTCTCTCTCTCTCTCTCTCTCTCTCTCTCTCTCTCTCTCTCTCTTTTACCGTGTCTCTCAAAAATGTTTCGTTGCAGTCACACTGTTCGCTAACAGGAAATTATAAAGCTCTGGAGGCTCTGGAGAAAGAAGAGGAGGAGGAGGAGGAAGGGGGGGGGGGGGAGATGAGTAGTGTCGCTTTTAGAACACTGCGGGATTTTAGGGTGAGAATCCGAGTGGCATGTATGCATTTATTGTTGTGGTGACTCACGGATGGCGAGGACAACAGTGACCCATGGTGAAGAGTCGTGTGACTTACGGGAAGATATTGGGAGACTTATTATTATGATGAGGCACGTCTGTGTGTGTGTGTGTGTGTGTGTGTGTGTGTGTGTGTGTGGAAGGGAGCATACCAAATAAATACAAAATGGCATACAGTACGAGAGCAAATTGAAATCTAATGGATATAAATTTTGCAAACCGATCCCTTCTATTTTTTTTATAACTTGCTTAACTGCTTTCTTGTCACATACTCCGCCTTTTTCGCTGATATACTTTTCCTACTGTTTTTCGTAATCACGCCTTTCTTTCCCTCACCCGGGGTATCCCAAACCGGGCACATTTTAAAGGCAACACAGCACACAACAATCCACTTGTCTCTTATCCACTGAGATCCACATAAGACCAGTATTACATGTACAAAGAAAATTACTGAAAACGGTTTATGTGAGAAAACATTACCAGTTCTTATATATAAACAGCATGAGGCGGCGGCAAGTTGAGAAAAGCATACAAAAAATGGAGCAGAAAATTTTCTCATTTTTTTACCAGCCACTCTGAGACCGTGCTATCCAAATGGTGTTTACTGTAACCCAACGCAGAAAACACATCATTCATCTGCCTAACAAGCCGCCGCGCCGCCCTTCCACTAATGTGCACTATCAGTCGCATGAATGTAAACACAGGAGGGGCACATCGTGTTTAATACTTACTGTAGTGCAAGATAACTTCTACACCACCACACAGTACTGAAAAGCCTTCCCCCGCCTACCTACACGACCATCCGCCGAAACGAACTTGAAACATAATGGATTAAAAAAGACGTTTACCATCGACTGTAAAGCAACATTTACTACGCCACGCCTGTCAGACACGCCGCGACCACACCCACTTACATGACCAACCGCGGAGACGAACTTATAAACACGAAAGGACTTTAAAAAAATACACCATTGCCGAGGGTGGTGAGAAGCGGGCCAGTGAGCTGCCCCGCCGCCGCCCCGTCAACACTTGTCACTCCTCGCCTCTGTCCAACACGACCACCCACATACACGTCATTAGCAAACCGCACTGACTCCTCCACCCCCTCTCCTTCTTCTATTCATCTATATTTGTTTTTCTTCCTCTTCCTCTCTAAAAGCCAACAGACTTCCCGTAGCCTGCTCTTTCATGCTTCCTTTTTCTCCTCACCTTCTCCTCCTCCTGCCAGCGAGGTGTCCACACGCCACCAACACCGCGGCTGCTTCCCCAACTCAAACACACGCCGCCACAAACAGCGTCAGCGACCTCAACATATTTTCAACCATAGGCAACGAGTCAGTTTGAGCGACTCTGATAGCACACATACGATATTCATAGTGGCATATATCCACAATTTAAAGCCCTGACTTAATGGAAACTACACCGAGATGGAAATGTAGGAGAAAAATGTAATTCAAGCAACTTCAGATAGTCAAAACCTTCTCTGCTTGATTATGGGAACTTTTCCACTTGATTATCTAGTGAATATCAAGATGCCCATGAACCTATGTTTCATATGGTCTTTTTTTTTTAACTACGATATTCTTTGAAGGGGAATCATGTACGAGGTAGGTTTCTTATCAGTATACAGATAGCCCTTGCTCTGTTTCCTCTATCATGAAAAATCATCATCATCACTGGAATCTACACCGGAGGACACCCTTCACGTTTTCAAACAGCGCCATTCACTTTTCCCCCTTTCAAACCGCCGCCTAACAGCGTGGCCATCAGACGCCAGGATACGTGGCGTATAAAAATTGAATAATGAAAAAGCAAAGTGTAAAATTCAAGTCACGTAATGCAACACGCTGGCAAAGGAAGCTTGGAGCGTAGTACAGTGAAAAATATGTGATGGTAAAAATAACACACATTTTTGGTCAGTTAATGGAAGCTCTTATTCAGTCTTCTCTATTATTCTGTCTTGATAAAAAAATAACGACGTTACACCCAAAATATCAATTTTTGTCACAAGACCTCCATCGCACGACTCGTCTCTCCGAACACCGAAAACACCGCGAACGCAACGCAAGTTCGGAAAGTTTTGACTTTTCACCCAAACACTATTTGGCCTCGGATGCAGCGCGCCAACTCGATGGACAATTCTGGTGGAAATTAAACTCTTTTTAAAATTCACAATGAACGGCGTTGCATTTTTTCAACTAGCACACAAAATCCAGCAAATAAAACAAAACACTTTCTCTGGTGTGTTTCGGTGGAGTGGTGGTGGTGGTGGTCAGTCAGCGCTGTTAGTGCTGATCAAAATACTGTGTCTGGCATTTTGTTTTGAAGGGGGGTGCTCACTCACGCTGATGGACGAAGAGAGACAACTGAAGCTATTTAAATTGATGGTTACATTATTATTAATAAAACTAAATCATGTTAGTAATCATCATAAATAATAAGATAAAAATAAAATAATAACAAAGAAATGTCATCAACGAGCAGGACAAGGAATGTGAGGCCGGGCTTGGGCACCCGCAGAGAAATGTTAAGGTTTATCTGATGTACCTTATCAAAGATCCAGTCCATTAACTAGTTAGGTATTCAATTACAGAGATGACACACACACACACACACACACACACACACACACACACACACACACACAAGAAAAAATAAAACTCAGTGGCTTGGTAATCAGGACTCACCCTCACCTGCCCACGTTCGTCTTACACACACGTTTAGGCCCCGACCAGACTTAACACTTCCCTGCAGAACCTTCCCATTACCGCAAGTGTGTGTGCTCGGTAAACCCAGGAACTCCGCTGTTTGGGGTGGGGGGTGGAGATAATACATATTTGGGCCTTAAGCATAGGTGGATTGTTGCCTCTGCAAGCCACCATCATCCCTGTATTATAAGACCTTGAGAGGCGTTTGTGTCAAAAAGGAACTATTATCTTGAACGTTATCATAATGAATCATTGCACATCACAAGTACGAGCCATAGCCATGAAAAGCAGAGATGCTTCCTCAGGTGCTGTTCACTTTAGGTCCACTGCCTCCAGATAATACTTATCCATCTCTTTCGCCTTCCTTCTCCTCTTACTTCCCCTTATGTATCACACTCTTCTCTTTTCCATAGCTCCCTTTTCATCCTCCCCATACAACAGACCTTCTATAACTTCTTCTCCATCCCGTCTCTTTCCCCTATTCTTCCTCCGACTCATCATTCATCAAATCATATCCCATTTTTATAATTTTAATTAATACATACACGAACTATAAATCTGTTTCATATGTTCTATTCACAAACATCATTATATTTAAAAAAAAAATTTTGCCTATCCTCTTATATATTATCATTTATATAGTGTCAAAACTTTGTAACTGAATACCTGGATAAGCTTGACATGTGCCGAGCTTTACCTGGACACATTAAACACACCTGGTGGCGTTAAGTCATTATTCTGTTGCATATTCAAGTATTCGGACGAGCCAGATGGAAACATATTAATGTCGCTCCACGTGCATCAGACGAGTTAGCTTGTGTTTATAAATGAGAGAGAGAGAGAGAGAGAGAGAGAGAGAGAGAGAGAGAGGAAAATTCACAAAAATCATAACATAATTTTGATTAAATATGGGTGTTTCAACACACACACACACACACACATACACACACACACACACACACACACAGCTCTATGGTAGAGCGCTGCTCTCCCAGGCTCAATGGTCTGGCAGGCGGAGGTTCGAGCCCTGCTCAGGTGGATTTTTCCACTGCAGGGGAGCGGTTACTATTCCCCTCTTGCGCATGGGACATGGGGGGTGTGGTGTATGAAGGTCCTGGCAGTACCCAGAGATCAACTATAAGAAGTTTGCTGGGGTCGGGAGGGTACTTGCTGGCGACTGCGAGCCCAGCTCGTGATCAGGCCGTGGGTGGGTAAATTATATACACAGCATGTACCGCACACGACGAGGCTGACACACGCGAACAGGGCGACGCTCCAGCAGGAACACAAACCTTTCAGGAAGTGCAAGTTATTCCGGAGTGGAAATTGAAGCGCGTGTAATGAAACCCTTGAAGGTGAACACCTCCAAGCCGGGGAGCGGGGCCTAGCGGGGACAGGACAGTCTCAGGTTCTCGCCTGCTGCCGTCCCTCATTTCCAGTCTCGAGAATGTAAAGGAGAGAAGACGCTAAACTGTGTGTCATCCAATAACGTAGGATGGCCTGGACACCATTGGTCCAGTGAGGGCAGAACCTTGTGTCGAGCCCCGGAATAGAAGGAAGACTTGACTCGAAGAGAGGAGAGATGTTTTGACAGAAGAGAGAGAAGTATGATCAAGAGAGAGGAGGGACGATATATGAATGAGAGACAAGATGAAATACTAAGATGCCAGGGGTGAAAGGAGAATGGCCGAGGGAGGTGAGAGGATATACTTAACTGAGAGAGACTTTGAAGGAATGATATATATATCTATATATATATATATATATATATATATATATATATATATATATATATATATATATATATATATATATGTATAAGTTCACCGAGGTGAGAGGAAAGATTTTTTTGAAAGAGAAGAAAAGAAAGACCTTGCTCAGAAAGGAGAGGGAAAGGCCTGGCTAATAAGGAAAAGGGAAAGAAAATATTTGGACTGAGATAGCAGGAAAAGACTTAACAAAGAAGAAAGAGAGAAAAGACAGCTCAGTAAGACGAGATGAATAACTTTAGAGTTAGGAGGAAAAATACTTCGCTGAGGGAGAGGAAAACTATGCACTAAAAAATATTAAAAAAAAAGGAGCTAGGAAAAGGAAGAGAAGGAAAGAAAGTTGGAATGAAGCAAGATAAGTTATGGATGGCAAAACTACTATGAGGAGGAGGAGGAGGAGGTGAGCGTTTGCACTGGAGAGAGGCACGTAAAGGAGATAAAATCGGTAAGTAAACAAGGTAAATGAGTGGGAGGAATTGGAAGAAAGAATAGGTACTGGGGAGGGTGTATTTGGAGGGGCAGCATCAGGTAAAGAAAGGAGTGGATAGTATATATGGGCAGGGCGTGGGCTTTGCTGGTGGAGGGAGGTGCGTCGGGAGGCAGGATGAGGTGGAGCAGGTAATGAAAGGCGGATGCACGGTGTCAAAAGAAAGGACAACCGGACAGTATAAGTGTAGGAGTGACTGAAGGACATTAGGAGTGTATAAGGGATGTAGGGGCGGGCCGAGGAGGGGGAGGAAGACAGGCAGGCAGGCAGGTATGGGTGAGGGAAGGTTGCTAAGTCACCGTGTTTGTTTGAAGGAATAATTTGACACTGGTCGGCCGTATAGAGGCGGAGCGGCAGACAGTTTATTTTATGGTCAGGAAAGGGCGAGTGTGTTTTGAAAGGCAAGTCCTGTCTGGGTGTTGTCCGTGACGAGACGAGACGAGACAGAGACAGAGACGGAGAACAGACAGAGAGAGAGAGAGAGAGAGAGAGAGAGAAGGGGGGGGAGCAGACACTGACCGACCGAGAAACAGGACGACACAGAGAGACGGACAAACAGATCGACAGAGACAGACAGATAAACAGACCGACACAGAAACCAACTGACAGAGAAGCAGACTGTGACACAGAGGCAAACAGACAGAAAGAGGCAGACACAGACAGATGCAAACTGAGACACAAAGATGGCAGGAAAAAAAAAGTATCGTAGCATGAAAACCACAAGTGAATAATAATGAACACAAACAGTTTCACGCAGAAAATAACGACTGGACCGAAGGACTGACGAAAAAATACAGGCAGGAAGCTCTTTCAGAAGTTTCATGATTGGACGAACAATATAAAGTGGAGAGATGTGAGAAATGGAAGGGGGACGCGAGAGGAAGGGAAGTGGCTTAAGCTTAGGACCTTCACCCTCCCATCCTCCCCCACAGGTAGACAACGAGTTACAGCACTGGGACGGAAAATAAAGAAAAATAAACACTTCATCACGACTTTTTTTTATCCACTTCGCTATATGTTTTTCCCCTTACAGATCCCATGTTAATATTCTGCAACTCTTCCTTTTAATCGACCACGCCTTCTTTACAACTTTCCTGCATGCGATTTTTCTCCACATTTATTCTTTCCTCTTTCTTCCCATCTTCATCACAGTGGTTCACTATCCTGTACGTACACGCTGCGTCTGTACACCAGTTCCATAAATCTTCCGTTCTCCGTTTTACTGCATATAAACACACACACACACAGACACACACTCCAGTTCACAGGGACAGACATGGAACCCAATATGCTACGACGACAAACTATGAAGGATTTTTTTTTTTTTTTTGATAAAGGAGAGATGGGAGCAAACATTCATCAATCCCAACAAGACGCGCTGCCCCTAAAAAACGCGCGCCGGGACACACTTTGGTTGGTATAATAAGACACTTTCGGTTCTCATATCACCTATTTCTAAAGGTCAAAGAAGGGGTCAGTCGGGTCCTAGTGAGTGTTTCTTCAGGTTCAGGGTACAGAAGAAGGGTCAAACTACCACCAGGGTCATAAAACTACTCCCGGAAATGCCCACAACTCCTACGAAAGCCTTGTCAAATGGGTGTTCTTGGGCGACGAAATGTTTTATAATACGACCCTGTAGGGCGATATTACAAGACACTTTCGCCTCTCACATTATCTATTTCTAAAGGTCAAAGAGGGGGTCAGTCGGGTCCTAGTGAGTGTTCCTACAGGTTCATGGTACAGAGGAAGGGTCACACTATCACCAGGGTCATAGTACTACTCCTGGAAATGCCCCAAACACCTACGAAAGCCTTGTCAAATGGGTGTTCTTGGGCGACGAAATGTTTTATAATACGACCTTTAGAATACGTCAAGAGAGTAATTTGGCAAGGCAAACACGGCAACACAACGTTTCCTTCATCGTGTCCGCCTCAACGACGATGTCCCCACTCTCTTACATTCCATTCTCCCCCTCCCCTTGCGTCTTTTTTTATTGCGTCATCTATTCTCATTCCAATCTTTCACCTCCAGCAATGTAATAACGTTTTCGTTGTTGTCATTGTTTGTTCTTCATCTGTCTTTTTCTGTGGGCTATCCATGCCCCCCAAAAACGGATTAGATAACTTTTCATCCTTCTTATAAATCCATTTGTATCTACATATCTGTTAATTTGATATTCTTCCCCGATTTCCCTTACCACCTTCTCCTTCCTTCATATAATTTCGTAGTCTCCTGTCCTTAACATTCTAGTGATCCTTCCTTTTCTTCCTC
>NC_066518.1:16380754-16395754 GCF_024679095.1 Eriocheir sinensis
ACACACACACACACACAGGCACAAACGGATTAATTCAGCTATGACATTGCAGCAAATATTCGTTAGAGTTGCGGCTGAAAATAATGATTCATTTAGAAACCAAGATGACTAAAAAATAATACGTTGCGATACAAATGATAGTAAGAGTCGAGAGGAAGGAGAGAGACTGGTAAACAAAAACGGATAGTTACGTGAGCGAGTCCAAGGTAAACACAGGCGTTGCAAGGTTCCCTCGCATTCCACCTGGCCCTCTCCCATTCTAACCGTAATAACTGCGTGCAATTACGGCTAAGTAGGTGCTTCTTGTGCTCTTGAAATCTTGGAGGCAGAAACTGAACACGTTGGCCCCTTTGGGATGTGCCTGCACGAGAGTTCGTTATTCCACCATTTGGGTTTCTTTTTAAAAGTTGAACGTCTGTTACGATAGGGTACGCATATGTTTATGGCATTGTTCAATATAGTGTTGAAGGCCTCCAAAGATTTCTCAATATCAGAATCCTTCGAAAATAAAAGTACTCGTCAGAATTACTTAAAATTGATCGGAGTCTTACGAAATTCGCTCTCTGATAATCAGGCACCTTTTCTTTACTAGGAGTTACTTTACTTTCTTTCATCTTGATGCTGAATGTGATTGCTCGGTGATCGCTAAAACTAAAAATTGGACCAACATTTACTTCGTTAACTAGATCAGCTGTCGTTGAAAAGATAAGGTCAAGAAAATTATTTTCCCGAGTCGGTTCTTGAACGTGATGATGTAAATCACTTTCTAGTAAATTTGTATGCAGGTCGAGCCCTGTATGAGAGTTCAACGGTTCGCCCCATCTTTTCACTGGCAAGTTAAAGTTTCCCACAATTACTGCCTCGCAGCCGCTACTTGTTTCTAATATTAATTCACTTAATGCGTGGTCGATATCAAGAGTCTGCCTTGGCGGTCTGTAGATAAGTCCAACTACTATTTTACGAGATTTATTTTTAATTTCAATGAAGAGAAGGAGGAGGAGGTGGAGGAGGAGGAGGAGGAGGAGGAAAACGAAGAAAGGAGAGGAGGAGGAGGCGGAGGAGGAGAAATTCGACAATCTTTCATGACTCAATAGTTGAAGACTGATGGAGATTTAAAAACAAAGTCCTCAGTAAATCACACAGCTGCAGACCTACGATAAGCACACACACACACACACACAAAAAAAGAAAAAAAGATGACGGTTACTGAAAGTCATTACACACACAGAAACAGTCTTTGGTCTGCTGTGGGAAGGAAAAGAAAGAGAGAAAGAAGGGAAGAGAAAATGTTGAGGCGGAAATGGTGTGTGTGCTAGAGAGAGAGAGAGAGAGAGAGAGAGAGAGAGAGAGAAAGAGAGAAACAATCTTTTCTATCCTGTCTGGACTGCTGATCCCTCATATTTGGTGCCTCTCCCGTCTGCCTCTTTTGTCCCTTCTCGTTTCTCTCTCGCACTTTCACTTTACTTCCATTCCCTTCTTTGCCCCTTCTCCTCTGTCACTCGTTTTCATTCCTTCCCTTCATTCCTATTCCTTATCTCTCATTTTCTTAACACCATCTTCTTTCGCCTATCTTCCTTTCACTTCTACGACATTCCATTCCCTTGTCGCTATTCACCTGTCACTTTCTTTTCCCTTGCTTTCCTACTCCTCCCCATTCATCATCTTTCTCCCTCTATTTTCTTCTTTCTCTTCCGTCCTCTTACTTATACTTTGATACCTTCCCTTGTGTCTCCTTTGCTATCATTCTTCTTTCCGTTTTTTCCTTTTCTTCACTCATCTCTTTCCCGTTTCAATTGCTCTCCATCCTTTCCCCTCCCTTCCATTCCCTTCCCTCTTCACTCCTCTCCTATCAATATCTTTTTTACTTCTTTTTTCTCTCGTCTTCCTTCCCTTCCCTACCCTCTTCCTCATCTTCCTTCTCTTCTTCTACGAGAGTTCCCACGCCACACCTCTCTCTCTCTCTCTCTCTCTCTCTCTCTCTCTCTCTCTCTCTCTCTCTCTCTCTCTCTCTCTCTCTCTCTCACCACAATTCTTCGTCCACGGATGGATAGAAAAAAAAAACAAGTAAAACAAAAGCGAGGAAAAGTTTCCGGATTCTTTGTTCAACGTTAGTTTTTCACGATTATTGCCAGCTTATTTTCTTTGACTTCCTTCATTTCAACTACTTCATTTTTATATTATTTTTTCCTAAACATTTTCCACTTGATATTCGCATTTACATAGATTTGTGTGTTGATAGTTGTTCATGCGAAGTTTAAACAAATCACCAGCGCATGTCGCACACACTCTCTCTCTCTCTCTCTCTCTCTCTCTCTCTCTCTCTCTCTCTCTCTCTCTCTCTCTCTCTCTCTCTCTCTCTCTCTCTCTCTCTCTCTCTCTGTCTCTCTCTCTCTCTCTCTCTCTCTCTCTCTCTCTCTCTCTCTCTCTCTCTCTCTCTCTCTCTCTCTCTCTCTCTCTCTCTCTTCCGTACACTTGATCCACTTTGTTTGATTTCGCTTCCTATTCTATTTCACTCCCCATTACATCCGATATCCCAGTACTAGCTTTTCACCTACAACTCTTTCGCATCAACTACATGATAGCCAGCCGAGGACGTTTCCGATGATCAAACGAAGTGAGGGAAGCAAGATTTATGAGTCCTCGTCCGGGTCCTCATCTGCCTCCATATGTTAAGTCATCAATCGTCCCGTGCCGTGGGTCTGAAAAGCTAGGAGAGGGAGGCAGGATTTGAGGATGACAGGAGGGAGGAAGCAGAGGGAGAGGAGAAGAGGGAGAAACGAGGAATGAGGGAAAGAAAGGTATGATGAGATGGAGGGAGGGAAAGATTAGGCAAGGAACCAGGCACGGATGGTAACAAAAGGAAGGCCAGCTTTGGGATTTACAGGACAGAGGAGAGATAGGGAGGGGAGGAGATGGAGAAATAAAGTAAAAGGGAAAGGAAAAAAGGAAAGGGGGCGATGCGATCAAAGAAGGGGAGCGAGGAAGGAAAAAATGAGGAACGAATGTGAGAGGATAGACGAGATTGAGGAAAGGAATAAGGGTATAAAAAAAAGTGAGACGGAAAAACGTAAGAAGGTAGAAAGGAAGAGCGGAGGCAAAAATAGAAGGGACGAGGGTAAGACGGCAATAGCAGAGGGAAGGAGAGGAAAGGATAAGAAGAGAAGGGGGCGCTTGAGGGAAGGAGATCAGAGAGGGAAAGAAGAAAAGTGGAGATGGAAGGAGGGAGAAAAGGGGACAAGTGGGGAGGTGAGGAGAGAAAAAAAGGAGGGAAGTAAGAATGAAAATGGAGGGGGGAAGTGGGAAGTGGGGGAGGAGGGAACGAAGGGGAGAGGGAGGAAATTAGAGGGAGAAAGAAAAAATTGGGGATGGAAGGAGGGAGAAAAGGGGACAAGTGGGGAGGCGAGGAGAGAAAAAAAGGAGGGAAGTAAGAATGAAAATGGAGGAGGGAACGAACGGGTGAGGGAGACGGAAGAGAAGAGCGAGGGAAGATCGTCTGTTCCTCTGCCGCCAGACATCAGAGGCGAGGCAACGCATTACTCACGTCGGCAGAGTTGACGTTACGTGTTTTTTTATTTTCTCCTGCTATATCGCCGCTCCCTTCTTTTTTGTCTCCCCCCCCTCTCTGTTTCTCCCCCGCCACTCCGTGTTTCATTCGATTCTCTTATTCTCTCCATTTTTTTCTGAACTACACAAGGAGAGAGGAGAGGAGAGGAGAGGAGAGGAGAGACGAGAAGAGAGAGAATGCGACATGCGCTGGTGATTTGTTTAAACTTCGCATGAATAACTATCAACACACGAATCTATGTATAATATAACGTAACATACAACAGATATCTGGAAATACAAACACGTGCACACACACGCACGCAGACAACAGGATGGAGGGAGCCAAACTTTGACATGAAAAGGATATTTATGGGATATGAAAAACACACCTCTGCCCACTCCACCTTCCCCCACACGAAAAAGAAATATATGGGCGGAGAAAGAACGTAATATTCTTTTTTTTGTTGTTTCTATATCCATATGCAAAACTAACGCCATGACGAACAAAAAAAAGGACCATTACTAAGAGTTCTAATATCACCGAAATTTCACATTCCCTCTTTCCTTAATAATCTTCTTCCAGCGACACTCAAACATATTCAGACATTCCCCTCTATGGTAAATGCAAGACGATCATTAAGACCCTTCCAGAGAAACCCAGAACCCATTCAAATGAGCGATGATTACACCGAAAACTTTCCTCATCACCCCTTCACCTCCTCGAGCAGTATAATCCATCAGGTACAGCGGCATATGAAGGGTCAGTTGGGGCTTGCTACCGTACCGCCTTCCCCCCGACCTGTCCTGCCCCGCCCTGCTGCGTGCCTCCGTGATGTGGATCTCACACTG
The DNA here is from genome assembly GCF_024679095.1 of Eriocheir sinensis. Lineage (NCBI taxonomy): Eukaryota > Metazoa > Arthropoda > Malacostraca > Decapoda > Varunidae > Eriocheir > Eriocheir sinensis. Next base: position 16,385,150 of record NC_066518.1, read on the forward strand.
TACACCCACACACGTCTCCGGTGGTCAGGGCGTGATGAAAAACACACAGCAGCCTCACAAGGGGGAGGGGGTGAAGGTATGTATGAGTGTGTGTGTGTGTGTGTGTGTGTGTGTGTGTGTGTGTTGGTAGTGGTGGAAACTGCATTGTCACATATTGCCGGAAACTCTCAAGAGGATGGAAAACAACTTCCATGCCGAAGAAACCCCATAATATCTCTCTCTCTCTCTCTCTCTCTCTCTCTCTCTCTCTCTCTCTCTCTCTCTCTCTCTCTCTCTCTCTCTCTCTCTCTCTCTCTCTCTCTCTCTCTCTCTCTCTCTCTCTCTCTCTCTCTCTCTCTCTCTCTCTCTCTCAAGAGGATGGAAAACAACTTCCATGCCGAAGAAACCCCATAATATCTCTCTCTCTCTCTCTCTCTCTCTCTCTCTCTCTCTCTCTCTCTCTCTCTCTCTCTCTCTCTCTCTCTCTCCTCTCTCTCTCTCTCTCTCTCTCTCTCTCTCTCTCTCTCTCTCTCTCTCTCTCTCTCTCTCTCTCTCTCGAAGTGATGTGAGAAGGCAATGGACAAAGAGAGAATGAAGGTGGAAGAAGAGGAGGCGAAGAGTATGAGACGGAGGAAACTAAAGAGGTAATGGCGATAAGAGAGAGAGAGAGAGAGAGAGAGAGAGAGAGTTCAAAACTTTCCCATCTACGCCGTGAGCTTATACTTTTAGTAACAGCCGGTGATGAGGAACTTTGTCGAACGCTTTACTGAAATCTAGATGTTGCATGTCATAGTTTTCGTCTCTGTCAACCTCCTCGATTACTTTAGCGAAGAAGGACAACAGGTTAGTAAGGCAAGACCTACCCTTCGTGAACCCATGCCGTGTGTCATGAATTAAATTGTGTTTCTCTAGAGTCTAGATGGTCCCGAATGCTCCTGGCTATAACTGACTCCAACATCTTGCCTACAACTGATGTTTAGCGAATTGGGTGATAATTTGAGATGGCTGACTTGTCTCTCTTTTTGAAAATCGGCGTCACATTAACTACTTTCCACTGGTTGGGCACATACCCTGAATTTACCGACATCTTAAAGATATCGGTAAGTGGGCCACTGAGGACCTCCTTGCATTCTTTCAAAACCCGTGGGAATATTTCGTCTGGGCCTGGCGATTTGTTTTTCTTCATCCTACCAATCTCATCCTGGACTACCTGCCTATAGTAATGATCGCATCCATCAACTTGCTGTCTTCGCCCTCATATACCTGAACTCTCTCATGGAAGTTCAGATGATTTAAGAACATTAAAGGGAAGGTGGAGGGCAAGAAAATTTTAAGAAGCAACCAGAGCAGAGAAAAGGGTAAGATAGCGGAAAGAACAAAAAAAGAGGAGTGAATGAAGTAAATAACTGGCGGGTAACGGTTGGGACGGTTGGGTGTAAGAGAGAGGGAGAGGAGTGAGCAGGTCGTGGGAGTGAAGATGATACAGAGGACAGTGCAAAGGGAGGGCAGGAGGGAGGAGGAGAAGGCCAGGAGGAGAAAGAGAAGGAGGAAGAGAAGGAGGAGGAAAAGGATGATGATGATGATGAGGAGGAGGAGGAGGAGATCGGGGACAAGCCTAATGATATGCTTATGAGACTACCGACACCTCGCTACACATCATCACACTGCTAGCCTATGTTTGAGAGAATGGGGGGGAGGTTGTCGAGCCAGCAAGCAATCCAGCCATCACGGAGCTCCCGGCGTGACAGGGAAACCAATGAGCAAGAAAACCTTCAGGACACAATTAACCCCGCGAGACACCGGCTGATAAAATAGCACTTACTCCAACGGCACTTCCTATTTCATCTAAGCTCCCGAAACAGTGTCAAATGTCAACGCTATAGCGATTAGAAAGAAGCAATAATGGTAACAATAAAATAATAATAATAATAATAATAATAATAATAATAATAATAATAATAATAATAATAATAATAATAATAATAATAATGATAATAATAATAATAATAATAATAATAATAATAATAATAATAATAATAATAATCACACTTCTCCCCTCGACGAGGGTTTAATCAACTCCAAAATCAATCAAGAATGCTGAAGTTCAGGCGCAGCATGCCAACTCCACCCCCACCCACCCACCCTTCTTGTCCCTCAGGATAGCCTCAAGGCAGTGCTCGTGACTCGTGACGCCGCTGTGCATTACTGCTTTAGGGTCACGTAAGACGACCAGCACGTGCAGCAGAACGGGGTGCGAGGCGTGCTGAAAATGTTTGCAATGTTTGTCGCGAGAATTGTTTGCCGCGTGTTGCGACCATATTTTAATATTTTTGTCTAACCTTTGTCTATGTCTAGTACCGTAAAATAGAAAAACAAACAAACAAATTCGCGCTACGCGGCAGCGAGGGAGCAGGTATACCAGCAAGGTAATCGACATATGAACACACAGATGAGCGCCAGGACTCGGACTGGAATCCTTACAATAACTGCGATTCCTCCTTTCACACGCCTTATTATTATTATACGGCTTTTCACGGGCTAATTACACGGGCGAGCGTATGATGTAATAATATACACCATCGTGCCCAGTCTGTCATGATTGTGAAGTCCAAAAGCGGATGTTAGTCTGTTAAAGTAGAACATTAGCATAGACGGCATGTATCTACAACTTTTACGTTAGTCATTATCGTGGGCACGGCGAGGCTTCGCATGTCATTTCCTGGAAAAAGAAAATGGAAAGTGAAAATGTTTTATGTTTGTATTCTAACGCTTAGAAAAAAGTTGCAACGAATATTGGATGAGTTGGTGTGTGGGTGAGTGGATAGGGGGGTGGATGGATGGATGGACGGATGGACGAATGAATGAATGGATAGATGAATGGCTGGCTGGATGGATGGATGGAAGATGGACGGAAACTTTCGATAACCTACTGGTTCCAGTTCTTAAGTGTTCAGCTTCCACTGGCCTCTTTAATTCTACGCATTTTTTTATATTACTTTCTTATATGTATTCTCTATTACTTCCACATTACATACGAGTTAAAGAAAACTGGATCTTGTTAACACTCAGCTACATTTCTTCCAACGGCATTACTTAACGTTTTGAAAATTACGTTCTGACTTTTGAGAACCTATATTCTTTCATTCGTCGTTTCTTGCATTATTTTCTTGACGCGAAGCGTGGTCCAGCAGAGTGAGTTCGTAAAACACTTGATTCGGGTTGTCTCCTCTAGGAATTAAGTTTGCAGAATATCAGTAAAATTAATTTTATGGCTTTCAGAAACAAGTTACGCTTTCAGGTCATGAAATTGTGTTAGATTAATCGCGTCGGGATAAACCGTGTCGAGCAAATTAGTTAGAGTAAACTGCTGTCATGTTCCAGATTTAAAAGTAGTGTCCTTGACGAAAGACATAACAGACAGACTGAAACAGCGAAAAAAACGGATACATTCCTAAAAGAAAAAAATGTGAAAAGGGATAGAATAAAAAAAAAGTAAATGAATTAAATGATGATGAGTATCTGGACATATGGTTCTGTTGACAGAAAGATAAAGAGACGGAACATAAAAGGTAATAATAAAGTTGGGAGCATGCATTACAGCTGCGCGCGCCGGCGGTGCTCTTTTCCGTCTCGTTGGCCCTTTGGGCCTGTGGTGGAAGAGAACTCTCTGACTCAGCACAGTGCCAGTGTAACATTCGGATTACCACAATCTACTGTCCCCAGGTTTCCCGAGGTGTACCCATTTATCTACCATCCTGAAAGGAAGAATGAAGAGCTGGATGGGCTGCATACAAAATGCCCAGACCAGGATTAGAACCTAGGCCCGTAGATTCCTGGTTAGGAACGCTAAACACTGCACCGCGGAGGTGCAGAACATAAAGATAAAAGAAAAAGGAAGATAGAGAGAAAAAAATGTGAGGATACGTAGACATTCAGATACATAAAGATAGGTAGACAAAAGAAGCCAGACAGGCTAATGAAAACATATTAACTTCATCAAAGGCAATACAACGAGAAACAGCAGGAAGGACGTGTTCAAAGGTACCTAAAGATAACATGACCTTCCTTACGACTGATATGGCTCTTTGCTCGCCGCCACCCGTCCGCCCGCCCGGCCGGCCGCCGCCTTGTGCCCGTCTGTAGACACACTCCTCAGCATTTTGTCCGCCATGTTTGGGAAAGCGATCATTGCACAGCGACGGAGCCTCAAGGGTGTCAAGGCGCTGAGTGTGTGTTGGGTGCTGGGTATCACGGCCGCGAGCACCTCAGACTCGAGGCAACAGATAGAGTTCGTTTTGTTACATCATCTCTCCTCCTCCCCATTATTTTCTTCCCCCTCACTCTTCTTACGTTTTCGCTCTGATTTATCTCATTCCTACTGTTGATTCATTTTATATTTCTTCCTCTTCCTTCTTCTATCCGTTTCCTTTATAGTCTACTCATTATATTTTTTCCCCCTAGTTACTAGTAGCTACTACCAACTTTCTTTCTTATATTCATTATACTTCTATTTTTCTTATTTCCCTACACTTCCTTCTTTTCATTATTCACTTTTCTACTTTTCCTCTTTCTTCTCAACTCATTTTCCTTCTGATACTCCCTTTTATTCTCTTCTCCCATTACTACTCCTTTCAATTGATTGTGTGTGTGTGGGGGTAGGTGATGGGGGGTTGGGACAGTAGTAGCACAGATGTCAAGGTCAAATTCGCACCTACTCCCAAAAGCTAGGAATAAGCGAGTCAGGGAGAGGATGCGGTACAATCACTCATAGAGTCCTAAAAATAGGTCCGGTTTTGGCAGATAATGAATAATAATAATAACAACAACAAAAATAATAATGATAATGATAATGATAATAATAATAATAATAATAATAATAATAATAATAATAATAATAATAATAATAATAATAATAAAAATAATAGTAATAATGATAATAATAATAATAATGATAATGATAGCAATAACAATAAGAATAATGATAATGATAATAAAATAATAATAAAGAAAATAATGATGATGATAATAATAATAATAATAATAATAATAATAATAATAATAATAATAATAATAATAATAAAATAATAATAATAATAATAATGATAATAATAATAATAATAATAATAATAATAATAATAATAATAATAATAATAATAATAATAATAATAATAATAATAATAATAATAAAATAATAATAATAACAATGTTAATATTATGATAATAATAATACTATCAATACTAATATTATTAATATTGATGATAATAACGTATATGATGATATTGATAGAATTGTGATAAACCTACCGAACGGGCGTGAGCTACTCCCGGTGAGGATATATGGGAAGCGAGGAGGGTGTTGAGGCCCTTCAAAGACCCTTCCCATGTCCTCACTAACCGATTCCCTTTTGTCTCATCAACACCAAAGAGCAGTTCAGCATGCTCTTTAAAGACAGATCCTCTCTCTTTCTACACCACATACACCATTCACACCACATACACACCTTTTCCCAAAATTCAAAATTCAAAATGGCGCACAATAACACTGCCTCGGAGTCCCCGCTTGGGGGGGGTGGCATAAATTCCCCCAGGGAGGACTCCCCTTCTGGCTGCCGACTTGAGAGGGGTCCTGATAACTCCTCGAACCTCCTCCTTATCAATTTCTGCAACATTCGCGGTCTTAGTTCTAATTTCCATTCTGTGGAACACCATCTCTCCTCCTCTAAACCTCACCTTCTCTTCCTCACCGAAACACAGGTTTATGAGGCTAATGACAGCAATTTCTACTCTGTTTCCTCCTACTATCTCTATCCTAAATTTTAATCCAAAGCTGGATGTTGCGCCTACGTGCGCAACGACATCACTTGCTCTCGTGCCCACGACCTTGACTCTTCTGAATTTTCCACCATCTGGCTAAGACTTCATTGTCATTCTATTACTAAATGCATCTGTGCTGTTTATCTCTCGACTAACTCTACTAACTATGTAAAATTCTTTGACTATTTGAACTCTAAAGTGGAGCACATCTTGCTTGACTCACTCTCCCTTCGCTGAAATCTCCATCTTGGGAGATTTCAATGTTCACCACCAGCTTTGGCTTTCATCGTCTTTCACTGACCAGCCTGGTGAACAAGCCTACAACTTTGCTCTCCTCAACGATCCAGAGCAGTTGGTTCAGCACCCTACTCGTATTCACGACCGTCTTGGAGACAGGCCCAACATTCTAGACCTCTTCTTTACCTCAATCCTTCTGCTTACTCTGTCAAACTGTTCTCTCCGTTGGGCTCCTCCGATCACAACCTTATTTCTGTATCCTGTCCTATCGCTCCTGTTCATCCTCTGGACCCACCGAAGAGGCGATGCTTCTGGCATTTTGCTTCAGCTCGGTGGGACGACCTGAGGATGTACTTTTCCGATTTCCCGTGGAATGATTACTACTTCCAGGAGAGAGACCCCTCTGTGTGTGCCCAGCGCATCACAGAAGTGATTGTCTCTGGAATGAAGGCATACATTCCACGTTCTCTCTCTACTCCTCATGCTAAAAAGCCTTGGTTTAATCATGCTTGTTCTCGTGCTATTAAAGATAGAGAGGCAGCTCACTAAAAGTTCCAGAGACTCCTTCTAACCATGAACTTTACATTTCAGCCCGGAATCGTGCCAAATCTATTCTCCGACTTACCAAAACCTCTTTCATCAATAGAAAATGTCAACACATTGCTTCTTCTAGTTCTTCCCGTGACTTCTGGCACCTAGCCAAATATATCTCCACCAATTTTACTTCTTCCTCTTTCCCTCCTCTCCTTAACCCTGACGGGAGTACTGCCGTCTCATCTATCTCTAAGACTGAACTCTTCCCTCAAACTTTCTGTAAGAACTCCACCCTGGACGATTCTGGGCATATTCCTCCTACTCATCCCCCCTCTGACTTTTTCATGCCTGTAATTAAGATTCTTAAGAATGATGTCTTCTATGCCCTCTCTGGCCTCAACTCTCAGAAGTCTTATGGACCTGATGGAGTGCCTCCTACAGTCCTTAAAAACTGTGCTTCCGTGCTGAGACCCTGCCTGGTCAAACTCTTTGGTCTCTGCCTGTCAACATCTACCTTTCCTTCCTGTTGGAAGTATGCCTTCGTACAGCCTGTGCCTAAGAAGGGTGACCGTTCCAATCCCTCAAACTACCGCCCTATAGCTTTACTTTCCTGTCTATCTAAAGCTTTTGAATCAATCCTTAACAGGAGGATTCAAAAGCACCTTTCCACTTCTAACCTTCTATTTGATCGCCAGTATGGGTTCCGCAAGGGGCGTTCTACTGGCGATCTTCTTGCTCTCTTAACTGACTCTTGGTCATCCTCTCTTAGCCGTTTCGGTGAAACTTTCTCAGTTGCGCTAGACATATCGAAAGCCTTCGATAGAGTCTGGCACAACACTTTGCTTTCTAAACTGCCCTCTTTCGGATTCTATCCCTCTCTCTGTTCCTTTACCTCCAGTTTCCTTTCTGGCCGTTCTATCTCTGCGGTGGTAGACGGTTACTGTTCTTCCACTAAACCTATCAACAGTGGTGTTCCACAGGGCTCTGTCCTATCACCCACTCTCTTCCTGTTATTCATCAATGATCTTCTTTCCATAACAAACTGTCCTGTCCACTCATACGCCGACGACTCAACTCTGCATTATTAAACTTCTTTCAAAAGAAGGCCATCCCAACTGGAAGTACACGAGTCCAGAATGGAAGCTTCAGAACGCTTAACCTCAGACCTTGCTATCATTTTCGATTGGGGCAGAAGGAACCTTGTGCCCTTCAATGCCTCAAAAACTCAATTTCTCCACCTATCAACACGACACAATCTTCCGAACACCTATCCCCTATTCTTCGACAACACTCAGCTGTCACCTTCTTCAACACTAAATATCCTCGGTCTATCCTTAACTCAAAATCTCAACTGGAAACTTCATATCTCCCCTCTCGCTACATCAGCTTCCTCGAGGTTAGGCGTTCTGTATCGTCTCCACCAGTTCTTCTCCCCCGCACAGTTGGTATCCATATACAGGGGCCTTGTCCGCCCTCGTATGGAGTATGCATCTTACGTGTGGGGGGCCTCCACTCACACAGCTCTTCTGGACAGAGTGGAATCTAAGACTCTTCGTCTCATCAGCTCTCCTCCTCCTTCTGATAGTCTTCTACCTCTAAAATTCCGTCGCGATGTTGCCTCAAAAGGCTCTCGCCAGCAAACGCGAGCAGACATTTTTCATCGGCCAACCAGCGAGCAGCACCACACACCACCACACTGCAGTCCATTTCCCGAAGGAATGTTTTGAAGAATAAAATATAGAATATAATGCTCTTTGAGACCCATAAAGTTGGTGTTGTATGAAGAAATATTTATTTTCTAGTCATTTCACATTAAAAACAACGTGAAAATGCCATAGGGCAAGGGAAAGAAGGGAAAATGCTGCCTTCTCTGATGATATTTCGCTTTTTTTTTTACCGCTAGGCAGCTTTGTCCGACTCTAATTTGTGGCGATGACTTTAATCCCGGAGCAGAGCTGTTTTTTTTCGTATGTTGGTGCGTTTCTTGCATTATCTCTTAACAGAATCATCATGTGCGGGCGAGGAAATATATAACTTTGGAATATTATAGTTGACATCAAACTAAAACAAGGAGAAAATTAGAGTTGGCTCAGAACTCGTACATGCGAACGCAAACACAACAAATTCGTCTGTGCCGCTGGATGAGGGGCATATACATAGGACTGAGCACAGGTGATATGTATTCATCCTTTAGGAACAAATCGTCGAATTCCTCCATCTTCCTACTTCCAACAATGTGCACTGTGAGTATTTGGGTCTGAAGAGTGATGTACACGAGTTATTCCCGGGCGGTGGCTCCTGTCGTCTGGCAGCAGGACTGTAATTCGTGTTCAGTAAAAAGCTGTTTTGTTTGCGATCGTTTGACTTGACGGTGACACTACTGAAAACGCCTTAGTTACGCCACGGAGTGGAGTGGAGTGGAGTGTGTGTGTGTGTGTGTGTGTGTGTGTGTGTGTGTGTGTGTGTGTGTGTGTGTGTGTGTGTGTGTGTGTGTGTGTGTGTGTGTGTGTGTGTGACCTGGGTCCTCGAATGACTACACGGGGAAGGTGAGGAAGGTGTGACTAATCTTTAGGTCCAAGGGAAAGGGTGCGGCCTTGACCTTTGTTCCGCTGTCTATCTACAATCACGCTCGTCATAAAATGAACTTTTGTGGTGCCCCGAGGGCTGCGACACCACTCGCTCCAGTGCCATTATCTTCTCCGGCAATATTTTCCGATGACAACAGCGGTATCGACCGCTAAAACACAACACGGACTCCAACACATGATTGTCCCCAAATGCACTGTTCATTTACCAACCTATACACAATTGCAATTGCCCATTAACGCACCCGCTTATCTCTCTAAGCCAAAACACAATCAACCGCGGCCAAAACACAATCAACCGCGGCCAAAACACGATCAACCGCGGAACAAAATGTTATGAAAACAAAGCTGCGTCACCGCGTGACAGCTACACTAGGATTAAAATCGACCTTATTACACATGTCGGTTAGGTAGATTATTGTATGAGCTCGGTGTGAGTTTGATGTATGACTCACACGCCTGACGTATTACCCTCGTGATGTCTGTATGTATGTCATGCCTATATAAGAAGCATTTATGCAGCCAAGAGATCAGATCAACCAGCACTCTGTTCGTTGCTGGACACTCAGTTGTCCTTCCCTAGACAACATGGGTAGAACATTCACCTTTGCTACTGTGAGTATGGAGTAATGTGGTACCATAGAGGAAAGCGTATCTAACATATCTATTGTGTTCTATTATCTTAGTTTTACTTAGGATTATATTTCTATGATACTTTATTGTGTGAGTTTTTACTCAATATTATACCAGTGCTAACGTCAGTAACCAATAGTGAAAGAAAACCTGAAGACTCATTGAGTCTAGTAAGCCAGTCGCTGGTTTAAACAATATTTTTACCCTCTGTAATATTAAGTAGTATTAAGGTAGAATAAAATACATATAAGAAAGGCGACACCGTTTCATCACCCCATTTACGAACTCCTTTAAATACTCCTAAAGTACCAGAATTTTAAGTCAAGTGTCACTAATACAAACAGTGTGTCGTCTACCCTGTGTGCCCGGATTACGGGTTACAACACTTTGACGTAGTGTGCTGCACTTCCCACTTCCTCAGCCACCCTATCCCACAGCTCTATGTGGAGTCAGTAGGAGATAGCGGGGGAGAACCGCTGGGGTCTACTGTACTGGAATTGAATATAAGAACATAACATAAGAACAAAAGAACTTGAGGAGTCTGCAAGAGGCCGGTTGCCCTATACAAGGCAGCTCCTGTAATTCTAACCCCACCTTATCTCACTATCCAGGAATTTATCCAACCTCTTCTTGAATGTATCTATGGCTGCCAAGCCTGTTCCATTCATCCTCCACACTATTAGTAAACCAATTCTTTGTTGAATCTGAATTTATTTAACTTAAAACCATTGCTACGTGTCCTACTTGGTTCTTTACAACCAAAACCCTATCGACATCCCCTTTATTGAAACCCTTCATCCATTTATAAACTTCGATCAGGTCT
>NC_066518.1:16400754-16520754 GCF_024679095.1 Eriocheir sinensis
GGAATTCATAACTGAAGGTGAAGCGAACAATGAACAAGTCCAGGCAACGCCACTCGAGTAAAACAGAAAATCAGAGCGGATAAAAGGGAGAATTATTTTTATTTTAAGATTTCTTTTTTTTAATAGGGATAGCACCGGGGCTAAAACTTCTTAAGTCTGTTGTTTAGCCCAATCTGTTTTCTTGAGCGTAAAATGTATAAAAACAAATGGACGAACTGTTTATCTCTCTCACCAGTGGAAGTAAATTAATTGGCTCTTTCTTTTTAGTTTTTTCATAGGAGCAGCAAATTGTGGCTATATGTTTTGATGTCTTTTGTTTAGCCTTTGGTCTGTCTCCTTTAACATAAGGAATAATATAAAAAATGCACGCCCCGGCAGTTAACATCAAAACATTTAAGGATATTTCTAGTCGTCTCCCTCCTATGTAGTATATGATGATGCATTTAACACGAATTCTGTCCACCCATAACTAGCATATTTACATGACCAAACAGTCACTCCCCTATCGTGCTGCAAGACAAAACAACGGACGGTGATTTTTCGAAGTTTCACATAAAATCGCCAAATAACAGCCTTCTAAATGGGTCTAGAGCCAAAGAAGAATGCCGAGAATGTCTCAAAATAATGGACGAATACCATCAAATAGTCTTGAAAAGCTGGTGAAATATCGTTCGAAAGGAAGGCAAAAAATCAAACAGAGATAAAATATACGAGCTAGTCACACGGACAACAAACAAGGCAACTGTGCGTAAAATGGGTATAATCGTTTCATTAGCTCTCAAGTGTAAAATCTGGGTCTCGGGCCAGGCTTAGCACCAGTCATGTCTGCGGAAAGTCCACAAGAAGGGAGGTAAAAGTAGAAAGATCAACAAGAGGTGAGGAGAGACAGAAGGGAGGTGGGGGCGACTGCGGTGAAAGGTGAGGAGACGAAGGTAAAAATAAGCTCATAAGGAAATAAACGGAAAGAGAAGTGGTGGAGGATACACGATTGGGACAAAGAAAAGGTTTGGAGAAGGAAATTAATTGCCTGAATAATAAAAGGGGAGGACGGGAAGTATGAGGAGAGAGGGAAAGGGAATAAGGAAAAATAGCTCAAGGAAAGACCAACAGGAAGGGAAAGTAAGGAGGGATGATTACTAGGGTGAATGGAAAACTTAATCAAAAATATTGTGAAGGAGGTGAAGGAATGGACACCTGAGGAGACAGGAGAGGAATAGACGGAGTAAGATAAATTAAAGATGAACAAGAAAACAAATAAAAAATTGACTCCAAGGACAAAAAGACTGGGTTCATCGAAAAAAAGAAGTACAGGAGGAGGAAAGGAGAGCTGTCAAGGGTGAAAGGAAAGGAAAAACAACATCACCTAAAAATCATGAGCGTAAAGAGAAGTGGAGGTGAAGGACGAATGAGGTAGAAAAGAAGGGACTAACGGGGAATAAACAAACTGGGGAAAAAAACGATGGAAACGAAAGAAACTGATTAAAACTAACTGGATTAAAAGGGAGATTTACATATAAAAACAAATATTTCAAGCGGAAATGAATATGAAGAGAGATTCGTGGAAAATGGAGGCTTCATGGAGCGAGGCCGCTGATGAAAGAACAAAGGTAAATGGATAAATAACAACGCACTCACAGGAACAGGAAAACAAGTAAAGATGGAAGGCGTGCGAGGTGCCGCTGTTTACAGCGAAACTCCCCGAACGCTCCTTTTGTTCATGTGTCTTACGAGGCTGGAGATAACACTCCTCTCCTCTTTTTCTTTTTAGTATGGAATATATATAATATGAACAAAAATTCATACATGAAATAATTTGAAAAAAAATACGAGCCTCTATCACTATCATCACCACCACTACAACTTATTTAAATACATAATGAGACGGAACAAAGGCTGATAAAAACAAAACAAAAAGGCTTACAACATAATGCTTATAATAAATAATGGACAAGAAAAAACATGCCAAAGTTTCCATATTCAAAGACGTAAAGTCTCAAGGATGAGAAAATACAACTACAAACACAACAGCTACTTACCCTTATCCTTGACGCACGCCCTTCCTCCTCTCCCCTCACAGACCCAACGTGTGCAGGTACGAGAGGGCGGAGCTGGTGTCGGTGCGGGTGCCGTCTGTGCGTGCCTTCACCGCCTCCGTCAGAGTGTACAGGCCAGGATGCTGCACCGATAAGCCAGCCTGCATCAAGTATGAGAAGAGGTGAGATGGTGTGTGTGTGGGGGGTTGTGTGTGTGTGTGTGTGTGTGTGTGTGTGTGTGTGTGTGTGTGTGAGAGAGAGAGAGAGAGAGAGAGAGAGAGAGAGAGAGAGAGAGAGAGAGAGAGAGAGAGAGAGAGAGAGAGAGAGAGAGAGAGAGAGAGAGAGATAGAGAGAGAGAGAGAGAGAGAGAGAACGTTGAGGAAGAGAAGGATCACTAGAATGTTAAGGACAGGAGGCTACGAAATTATATGAGGGAAGGAGAAGGTGGTAAGAAATCGGGAAGAATATCAAATTAATAGATGTGTAGATACAAATGGATTTATAACAGAGAGAGGAACAGAGAAAGAAACAGAGAGAGAGAGAGAGAGAGAGAGAGAGAGAGAGAGAGAGAGAGAGAGAGAGAGAGAGAGAGAGAGAGAGAGAGAGAGAGAGAGAGAGAGAGAGAGAGAGAGAGAGAGAGAGAGAGAGAGAGAGAGAGAGAGAGAGAGAGAGAGAGAGAGAGAGAGAGAGAGAGAGAGAGAGAGAGAGAGAGAGAGAGAGAGAGAGAGAGAGAGAGAGAGAGAGAGAGAGAGAGAGAGAGAGAGAGAGAGAGAGAGAGAGAGAGAGAGAGAGAGAGAGAGAGAGAGAGAGAGAGAGAGAGAGAGAGAGAGAGACGCTTAGGGCATCCAGCACTACGTAGAAACCAAATGGTTGTAGAATCCAGGCGCGACGGGCTCTCCAAACATATTCTATCCAAACATAATTATTGGCTGGTGTATAAAGCTGACTGACGTTTGAAAAACATCACTTGTATGCAACACGATATCCTTTTAAGTGTTTTTATTAAAGAAAATAGTTGCCAAAAGAATATCGTCATGCAAAGAAACGTTATGCTTCAAGCGTCAGTCATACTTTAAACCACGACTCATAAAAAGATAAAAATCACAAGATCCGGCCACTGCATTTCTTCCCTAAATTCTCAATCGCTGCGTATATAGAACTACTTTACACCTTCCCCCCCTGCCCTCCCCCCCCCTTCCCTTCCCCCGTGGCTACTGCTACCCCATATACCCCTCGCGCCCACCTCCCTCTCGCATGGCATAAATCCTCCCTCATGCTCTCCTCCATGCCGTCAACTTGAGTTCGAGGAGGAGGAGGAAGAGGAGGAGGAGGAGGTGGAGGAGAATGAGGAGGGGTCTCAAGCGGTCAGGCCCATATACATAAAACTTGTTACCACTAGCAAACAGCTGTTAAGACTAACATATTCCTGTTAGCCTTAACATTTTTTTCTGTTAAGCGCGAACATATATTCATAAAGCTTGTTAAGGCCTTAACACCATTGTTAGGGTAACAGCGGCAGGGAGCACTTTTACCGCTTAGCAAACAGCTGTTAGCAGGATTGCTTATGTTCTTATTGTAACTTCTCCCTTATTTGTTGATCATTTTTCTTCATCCAAAAAGCATTTTGATCGGGAATGACAGGAGATTAAGGCTTGTGCGGATACATAGATGTGTTTGTTGAATTTACGAAGAAAATTACGATATAGTTCTTCGCGGATAGATACAATATGTTAGTGAATGCTAAAACATTTCCCGTTTTATTCTGTAGCAGCGCGAGAGAAAGTTGAAATTTTAGGAGAGACATAGGAATACCTAAGACATAAACGAGGTGAAAACATCTTTTGCAGCCAGTAATTCCGCAGAAACTCATGACAGGACTCAGGTTGTGAACATATTTTTTGTTTCTTTATTAATATTGACATTGAAATCAGTAAATTAATGAATATAAACACCTGAGAGTGTCGAGAGTATAGTACAGTTGGCACCCCTGAGCCGAAACAGCTGTTTGCTAGCCAACAGTTGCCAAGTTTCGCTTTCTGTTAACGTCTTACTGCTAACTAGCAGAAATTGTTAAGGCTAACAGAAAAGATTTATGTATACCGGACACTTTTATTGGGCCTGTGAGGCGCGGCGAGCAATCCCTTGACGCCCAGGGAGGAGAGGAGCGGAGTGTAAGTGGATGTTGTTAAATGATGATGTGATGATGGCGATGGCGGCAATGGTGAGTAATAATAATAATAATAATAATAAAATAATAATAATAATAATAATAAGGTAAGAACAGCAACAACCTTTATCATGACTAACAACGCTGGTACTGATCAAAATTAGAAACCTCCTTTTCTATTCAACCTCTTCTTTATAACTTGACTAGGTATATACGTTATCCAAAGCTATCACTCGACTATAGTACATTTTTTTTTTTTTACAACAAAGGAGGCAGCTCAAGGGCACACACACAAAAAAACAATAATAAAAAAAGAGCCCGCTACTCGCTGCTCCTAAAAAAGAAACAAAAGAGGTGGCCGAAAGGAAGATCAAATACGGGAGGAGAGGTGTCCTGATACCCTCCTCTTGAAAGAGTTCAAGTCGTAGGCAGGAGGAAATACAGATGAAGGAAGATTGTTCCAGAGTTTACCAGCGTGAGGGATGAAAGAGTGAAGATGCTGGTTAACTCTTGCATAAAGGGTTTGGACAGTATAGGGATGAGCATGAGTAGAAAGTCGAGTGCAGCGGGGCCGCAGGAGGGGGGGAGGCATGCAGTTAGCAAGTTCAGAAGAGCAGTCAGCGTGGAAATATCGATAGAAGATAGAAAGAGAGGCAACATTGCGGCGGAATTTAAGAGGTAGAAGACTATCAGTATGAGGAGGAGAGCTGATGAGACGAAGAGCCTTAGCCTCCACTCTGTCCAGAAGAGCTGTGTGAGTGGAGTCCCCCCACACATGAGATGCATACTCCATACGAGGGCGGACAAGGCCCCTGTATATGGACAGCAACTGTGCAGGGGAGAAGAACTGGCGGAGACGGTACAGAACGCCCAGCCTCGAGGAAGCTGATTTAGTAAGAGATGAGATATGAAGTTTCCAGTTGAGATTTTGAGTTAAGGACAGACCGAGGATGTTTAGTGTTGAGGAAGATGATAGCTGGGTGTTGTCAAAGAATAGGGGATAGTTGTTTGGAAGATTGTGTCGAGTGGATAGGTGGAGAAATTGTGTTTTTGAGGCGTTGAAGGACACCAGGTTCTTCTTGCCCCAATCGGAAATAATAGTAAGGTCTGAGGCTAAGCGTTCTGCAGCCTCCAGCCTTGAGTCGTTAAGTTCCTGAAGGGTGGGTCTTCTATTAAAAGAAGTTGAGTAATGCAGAGTGGAATCATCGGCGTAGGAATGGATAGGACAGTTCGTTTTGGAAAGAAGATCATCAATGAACAACAGAAAAAGAGTGGGGGATAGGACAGAACCCTGTGGGACACCACTGTTAATAGATTTAGGGTAAGAACAGTGACCGTCTACCACGGCAGAAATAGAGCGGTCAGAAAGGAAACTGGAGATAAAGGTACAGAGAGAAGGATAGAAACCGTAGGAGGGTAGTTTAGAAAGCAAAGATTTGTGCCAGACCCTATCAAAAGCTTTTGATATGTCCAGCGCAATAGCAAAAGTTTCACCGAAACGGCTAAGAGAGGATGACCAAGAGTCAGTTAAGAAGGCTAGGAGATCACCAGTAGAACGCCCCTTGCGGAGCCCATACTGGCGATCAGATAGAAGGTCAGAAGTGGAAAGGTGCTTTTGAATCTTCCGGTTAAGATTGATTCAAAAGCTTTAGATAGACAAGAAAGTAAAGCTATAGGACGGTAGTTTGAGGAATTGGAACGGTCACCCTTCTTAGGCACAGGCTGTATGAAGGCATACTTCCAGCAGGAAGGAAAGGTAGATGGTGATAGGCATAGGCGAAAGAGTTTGACCAGGCATAGTGACAGCACGGAGGCACAGTTTTTAAGGACAATAGGAGGCACTCCATCAGGTCCATAAGCTTTATGGGGATTGAGGCCAGAGAGGGCATAAAAAAACATCATTTTGAAGAATCTTTATAACAGGCATAAAAGAGTCAGAGGGGGGATGAGTAGGAGGAATATGCCCAGAATCGTCCAGAGTGAAGTTTTAGAAAAGTTTGAGAGAAGAGTTCAGCCTTAGAGATAGATGAGACGGCAGTGTTGCCGTCAGGACTGAGGAGTGGAGGAAAGATGAAGAAGTGAAGTTGGAGGAGATGTTTTGGCTAGATGCCAGAAGTCACGGGAAGAGTTAGAGAAAGCAAGGTTTTGACATTTTCTATTAATGAAAGAATTTTTAGTTAGTCGGAGAATAGATTTGGCACGATTTCGGGCAGAAATGTAAAGTTCATAATTAGCATTAGTTTGAAGGCTCTGGTACCTTTTGTGAGCTACCTCTCTATCATTGACAGCACGAGAACAAGCGTGATTAAACCAAGGCTTTTTAGCGTGAGGAGTAGAGAAAGAACGAGGAATGTATGCTTCCATTCCAGAGACAATCACCTCTGTGATGCGCTGAGCACACACAGAGGGGTCTCTATCCTGAAAGCAATAATCATTCCACGGGAAATCGGAAAAGTACATCCTCAGGTCGTCCCACCGAGCTGAAGCAAAATGCCAGAAGCATCGCCTCTTCGGTGGGTCCAGAGGGTGAACGTAACTTCATTAGAGACATGACTACAGAACATACACCACCCTCGAGAACAATAAAGCAACGATATCTGAAGAAAAAACACTGTTGAATAAATGGTAATCATTTCAAACAATAAAACCCACGGCAATACAAAAAAAATATAAAAAAACATATAAACATCTTTCCCATAAACACAGCAACGCAACACACAAAAATATATACATCCCTGCAAGCGTCACTCCCGCTTAGGCAGGCACGGGGAGACTAGAGAATAAGAAGCCGCCGAGTTATATGACTTGGCATAACACAAATTGAAAAGTCTCCTATCTACGTCTAATCTTTGGCGAGTCCCGAGTCGCCGCCACCTTTCATTGAGACAAACTGCTCTTGACTACATCGAGGGAAGAGGGGATGGGAGGCTTGGGTAGGCGAGGAGTGGGGAGGGGAGGGA
Organism: Eriocheir sinensis; assembly: GCF_024679095.1. Lineage (NCBI taxonomy): Eukaryota > Metazoa > Arthropoda > Malacostraca > Decapoda > Varunidae > Eriocheir > Eriocheir sinensis. Next base: position 16,407,915 of record NC_066518.1, read on the forward strand.
TGGGGTGTGTGTAGCCAAGGAGAAGCGAGGGGAGGTGAGGGTAAATGGCGGCGAGGGCAGCAAAGGGGGCGGGGGGAAGAAGCTTGACGGCAGGTATTGATAGATGATCCCACATATATACAGACAAAAAAAAAGAAAAAAAAAGACCTGTGTAAAACAGACGGACAGACAATAGATACACACAGGCAGAAATCGACAGACAAATACAGGCAAACAGTAAAAGCCAAAAATATTGCTGAAACTTAGATACATAGACAAGCATACAAAACAGATAAATCCCAAATAAACTGAATTTTACTTACACAAAGACAGAGACAAATGCAAGGAAAATATGACTTGGAAGGAAGGTCAACATACAAGACACACAAAGGAAAGACAAACACAAGGTATCTCTTATCAGCTCCCCCCCCCCCCACACACACACACACACACCCTCTTGCAGACTCCTTACGTTCTTATGTTCACACACACACACACACACACACACACACACACACACACACACACACACACACACACACACACACACACACACACACACACACACACACACACACACACACCCTCTGCAGACTCTTACGTTCTATGTTCACACACACACACACACACACACACACACACACACACACACACACACACACACACACACCCTTGCAGACTCTTACGTTCTATGTTCACACACACACACACCCACACAAACACACACACACACACACACACACACACACACACACACACACACCCTCTTGCAGACTCCTTACGTTCTTATGTTCACACACACACACACACACACACACACACACACACACACACACCCTCTTGCAGATTCCTTACGTTCTTATGTTCACACACACACACACACACACACACACACACACACACACACACACACACACACACACACACACACACACACACACACACACGTGGGGGAACGGCTGGCTGTCTCGAGAGAGACCCGCAGCAGACCAAGAGGTGAATTACACACACACACACACACACACACACACACACACACACACACACACACACACACGGCCTGGTAGCTCAGTAGTTAGAGCATCTGCCTCACAACCAAAAGGACCGGGGTTCGATTCCCCGACCGGGTGAAGATAAGTTGGGTTTATCTTCTTTCACGTGTAGCCCCTGTTCACCTAGCAGTGAGTAGGTACGCGACGTAAGGAGAGGAGTTGTGACCTCGTTGTCGCGGTGTGCTGTGTGTGAGTGGTCTCAGCCCTACCCAAAGATCGGTCACTGAGCACTGAGCTCCTTCAGTAGGGGAACGGCTGGCTGTCTCGAGAGACCCGCAGCAGACCAAGGGGTGAATTACACACAACACACACACACACACACACACACACACACACACACACAACTCCAAAACCTGTGACAGTCACACCAGACAACAAGAACACGCTCCATCCCCTCAACAAATACTGCAATGCCGCTGAACTTGACCTGAAATCGTCTTAACCAACGGCAGTGAAGAGCGACGCGGGTCGTCATGAGAACACTAAAAGCAAAGCGTCTCAGACCATGAATAGTGGCAAGATAATAATGCAAGAGGAGGAGGAGGAGGAGGAGGAGGAGGAACACAAAGGAACACAAATGAAGAACACACAACAGCAGACCTGATGGTCCTAACGAGGCTGTTTGTGACAAGCTACATTAACTATCTAATCAAAGGTGGAAGATGAAGGACAGCAAAGGCGAAGGCTCCTCCCCACCCCCCCACCCCCCATCCCTCCAGCAAAAGCTGGCAGGAAAGGAAAAAGAACCATGCGGCATGGAAAAACTGCATGGAAATTATGTAGGAAAGAGGAAAGAACTACCATTACTGCTACCACTAACCGGGCGATAAAAACTGACAAGGACACCAGTATTCGAAAGAACTTAACGTTATTACGACAATGAGTAATATCTTAGTTGCTGGTTGGATTCAAAATACTTGTCTAATCTATTCTTGAAGGCCGTAACTGATGTACTATCAACGACATCACAGGGTAGAGAATTCCAAACATTAACGACTCGATTGAAGAAGAAGTATTTGGCTTCGTGCGACGAGAATCTTTTACCACATATCTTCAAACTGTGATTTCTTCTAGTTCTATTTGATCGAACAACTGTAAAGTAATCTTCCGCATTAATATCACTGAATCCTTTAAACATTTAAACACTTCTATTAGATCCCCTCGCATTCTTCGTTTTGATAGGCTGAATAAATTTACTTCTTTAAGCCTTTGTTCATAAGATAAATTTCTCAATCTAGGAATAATTTTTGTTATTCTCCGTTGAGCCCGTTCTAACTTTTCTACGTCCTTTCTGTATCAGGGAGACCAAAACTGCACACAGTACTCTAGATGCGGTCGAACCAGCGAATTATATAATTTTAATATTACTTTTTCCGATTTATTATTAAAGACTCGTCCGATGAAGCCAACCAATTTGTTTGCGGTTTTAACTACCTCTGAACAATGCTGACCGGGCTTTAAATCACTTTACATAGTGATTCCAACATCCTTTTCTTTACTTACTGCAGAAAGTTGTTGGTCATTCATTACGTACTGAACGCGATTGTTACTGTTTCCGATGTGTAACACTTTACATTTGTCAACGTTAAATTTCATTTGCCATTGATTGGCCCAACGTGTAAGTCGATCTAGATCTGATTGTAATGCTTCTTCGTCGAGTGTCGTAGTTACCTTACAAGTGAGTTTTGTGTCACCACCAAATTTTGATACTTTGCAAGTGAGCCCATCAGCGATATCATTAACATAAATTAAGAAGAGCATGGGACCAAGCACTGATGCTTGAGGTACGCCGCTTCTAATATCAAGCTAGTTAGATGAAACACTGTTAAGAACTACTCTTTGTTTCCGCTCAGAGTACAGTGGCACGGCCTCTGCCAGCAGGGATGGTGCATATCACAGCCTCATATCACAGCTGGTTACAGTGGCACGGCCCCTGCCAGCAGAGGTCATGCATATCACAGCTGGTTAAAGTGGCACGGCCCCTGCCAGCAGGGGTGATGCATATCACAGCTGGTTACAGTGGCACGACCCCTGCCAGCAGGGGTGATGCATATCACAGCTGGTTACAGTGGCACGGCTCCTGCCAGCAGGGATGGTGCATGTCACAGCCTCATATCACAGCTGGTTACAGTGGCACGGCCCCTGCCAGCAGGGATGGTGCATGTCACAGCCTCATATCACAGCTGGTTACAGTGGCCCGTCCCCTATCCACCAGTCCCATTACCAATCGTTCCCCTTTCCACCAGTCCCATTAACCCTTCTTTCTCATCACACCAGTCCATTACCAACCTTCCTCTATCCACCAGTCCATTAAATCCTTCCCTTTCCACCAGTCCATTACCAATCCTTCCTTCTCCACCAGTCCCATTACTAACCTTCTTCTCCACCAGTCCCATTACCAACCTTCCCTATCCAGTCCCATTATCAACCCTTCCTTCCCTCACCAAAGTCCATTACCTTTCTCATTCATTCAAATTGTCTCATCCCTCCCAACCCTTCCCCTCTTCACCAGTCCCAATACCAATCCTTCCCCTATCCATCAGTCCGGGAAGGGTTGGTAATGTTACTGGTGGATACGGGAAGGGTTTGTTATGAGACTGGTGGATAGGGGAAGGGTTGGTAATGGGAGTGGTGGATAGGGGAAGGATTGGTAATGGATCTGGTGGATAGGGGAAGTTTTGGTAATGGGACTGGTGGAGAGGGGAAGGGTTGGTAATGGGACTGGTGGATAGGGGAATGACTGGTAATGGGACTGGTGGATAGGGGAAGGGTTGGTAATGGGACTGGTAGAGACGGGAAGGGTTGGTAATGGGACTGGTGGATAGGTGAAGGGTTGGTAATGGGACTGGTGGATAGGGGAAGGATTGGTTATGGGACTGGTGGAGAGGTTAAGGGTTGGTAATGGGACTGGTGGAGAGGGGAAGGATTGGTAATGGGACTGGTGGATAGGGGAAGGGATGGTAATGAGACTGTTGGATAGGAGACGGATAGGTAATGGGACTGGTGGATAGAGGAATGATTGGTAATGGGACTCATGGACAGGGGAAGGGTTGGTAATGGGACTGGTGTATAGGGAAGGATTGGTAATTAGACTGGTGGATAGGGGAAGGTACGGTAAACTGACTAGTGGATAGGGGAAGGATTGGTAATATGACTGGTGGAGAGGGGAAGGGTTGATAATGCGACTGGTGGATAGGGGACGGATTGGTAATGGGACTGGTGGATAAGGGAAGGATTGGTAATGGGACTGGTGTAGAGGGGAAGGATTGGTAATGGGACTGGTAGAGAGGGAAGGGTTGGTAATGGGACTGGTGGCAAAGGGAAGGGTTGGTAATGGGACTGGTGGATAGGGGAAAGATTGGTAATGGGACCGGTGCAGAGAGGGGAAGGGTTAGTAATGGGACTGATGGATAGGGGAAGGGTTGGTAATAGGACTGGTGGAGAGGGGAAGGATTGGTAATGGTACTGGTGGATAGGGGAAGGGTTGGTAATGGGAGTGGTGGATAGGGGAAGGATTGGAAATGGGACTGGTGGATAGGGGACGGGTTGGTAATGGGACTGGTGGAGGGGGGAAGGGTTGGTAATGGGACTGGTTGATAGGAGACGGGTTGGTAATGGGACTGGTGGAGAGGGGAAGGGTTGGTAATGGGACTGGTGGATAGGGGAAGGATTGATAATGGGACTGGTGGAGAGGGGAAGGATTGGTAATGGCACTGGTGGTTAGGGGACGGGTTGGTAATGTGACTGATGGAGAGGTGAAGGGTTAGGAATGCGACTGGTGAATAGGGGACGGATTGGTAATGGGACTGGTAGATAGGGGATGGATTGGTAATGGGACTGGTGGATAGGGGAAGGATTGGTAATGGGACTGGTGGATTGGGGACGGGTTGGTAATGGGACTGGTGGATTGGGGACGGGTTGGTAATGGGACTGGTGGAGAGGGGAAGGGTTGGTAATGGCACTGGTGGATAGGGGACGGGTTCTTAACGGGACTGGTGAATAGGGGAAGGTTTGTTCATGGGACTGGTGGAGAGGGGAAGGGTTGGTAATGCGACTGGTGGATAGGGGACGGATTGGTAATGGAACTGGTGGAGAGGGGAAGGATTGGTAATAGGACTGGTGGAGAGGGGAAGGATTGGTAATGGTACTGGTGGATAGGGGAAGGGTTGGTAATGGGAGTGGTGGATAGGGGAAGGATTGGTAATGGGACTGGTGGATAGGGGACGGGTTGGTAATGGGACTGGTGGAGGGGGGAAGGGTTGGTAATGGGACTGGTTGATAGGAGACGGGTTGGTAATGGGACTGGTGGAGAGGGGAAGGGTTTGAAATGGGACTGGTGGATAGGGGAAGGATTGGTAATGGGACTGGTGGAGAAGAGAAGGGTTGGTAATGGCACTGGTGGTTAGGGGACGGGTTGGTAATGTGACTGATGGATAGGTGAAGGGTTAGGAATGCGACTGGTGAATAGGGGACGGATTGGTAATGGGACTGGTAGATAGGGGATGGATTGGTAATGGGACTGGTGGATAGGGGAAGGATTGGTAATGGGACTGGTGGATAGGGGAAGGTTTGTTCATGGGACTGGTGGAGAGGGGAAGGGTTGGTAATGCGACTGGTGGATAGGGGACGGATTGGTAATGGAACTGGTGGATAGGGGAAGGAGAGGGGAAGGGTTAGTAATGGGACTGGTGAATAGGGGAAGGGTTGGTATTGGGACTGGTGGAGAGGGGAAGGATTGGTAATGGGACGGGTGGATAGGGGAATGGTTGATAATGGGACTGGTGGATAGAGGAAGGATTGGTAATGGGACTGGTAGATAGGGGAAGGGTTGGTAATGAGACTGGTGGAGAGGGGAAGGATTGGTAATGTGACTGGTGGACAAGGGACGGGTTGATAATGGGACTGGTGGAGGGGAGAAGGGTTGGTAAAGGGACTGGTGGAGAGGGGAAGTGTTGGTAATGGGACTGGTGGATAGGTGAAGGGTTGGTAATAGGACTGGTGGAGAGGGGAAGGGTTGGTAATGGGACTGGTGGATAGGGGACGCGTTGGTAATGGGACTGGTGGAGAGGGGAAGGGTTGGTAATGGGACTGGTGGATATGGGACGGGTTGGTAATGTGACTGGTGGAGAGAGGAAGGGTTGGTAATGCGACTGGTGGATAGGGGACGGATTGGTAATGGGACTGATGGATAGGGGAAGGGTGGTAATGGGACTGGTGGATAGGGGAAGGATTGGTACTGGGACTAGTGGATAGAGGACGGGTTGGTAATGGGATTGGTAGAAAGGGGAAGGATTGGTAGTGGGACTGGTGGAGAGGGGAAGGGTTGGTAACTGGACTGGTGGTTAGGGGAAGGGTTGGGATGGGACTGGTGTAGAGGAGAAGGGTTGATAATGCGACTGGTGGATCGGGGACGGATTGGTAATGGGACTGGTGGATAGGGGAAGGGTTGATAATGGGACTGGTGGATAGGGGAAGGATTGGTAATGGGACTGGTGTAAAGGGGAAGGGTTGGTAATGGGACTGATGGATAGGGGAAGGATTGGTAATGGGACTGGTGGAGAGGGGAAGGGTTGGTAATGGGACTTTTGGAGAGGGGAAGGGTTGGTAATGGGATTGGTGTATAGGGGAAGGGTTGGTAAAGGGACTGGAAGATAGGGGAAGGATTGGTAATGGGACTGGTAGATAGGGGAAGGGTTGGTAATGGGACTGGTGGAGAGGGGAAGGGTTGGTAACCTTAGTATCATTTCCAATTGGGCAAGAAGAACCTGGTGTCCTACAATGCCTCAAAAACTCAATTTCCTGACCTATCAACTCGACACAACCTTCCAAACACCTATCCCCATTCTTTGACAACACTCAGCTGTCACCTTCTCCAACACTAAACATCCTCGATCCATCCTTAACACAAAATCTCAATTGGAAACCCCATATCTCCTCTCTCACTAAATCAGCTTCTTCGAGGTTTAGCGTTCTGTATCGCTGCTTTGTATAGGCCAAATGGCCTCCTGCAGATTCCTTACGGTCTTACGTTCTTCCCTCTAGCCTGCCCCGCGCCACCTTTCTCCTTCTTCAAGTCTTCAAGTATCTGAACAAGTCTTCAAGTATCTGAACAAGTCTTCAAGTATCTGAACAAGTCTTCAAGTATCTGAAAAAATTCAATAACGTCGATTACTCCAATTTCTTTGAATTGCAAACCAACCTAAGAACTAGAAATAACGGTTTACCCATTCAGTCTAGTCGATGTAACACAGACATCGGAAGGAGTTTCTTTTCAAACCGAGTCATCCGTCACTGGAACAATCTTCCTTCAGAAGTAGTAAATGCGAATACTATCAACTCCTTCAAATATAGAATCGACCGTCACTTCGCTGCGTCGGGAGTAAACTGAATATTGAGTTGCTTTCATCTGCTCCTCAATATCGAGGCGCTTTCATCTGCTCCTCAATGTCGAGGTGCTTTCATCTGCTCCCCAGGCCCCAGGCTGTCGAGCAGATTAAATCACCAAAGCGGGCAACCTCGTAATGAGCCAATAGGCTTTCTGTTGCCTACGTTTCCATGTTTCCATGTTTCTTCCTCTTGACATACACCTTCCCTTTCCTCGCTCCCCTCGCTTCTGCTCCCCTCCTTCTTTATGATTATTTTACAGTCTTTCAATCAAGTGTAAAAAGAAATAATGGATACAAAATAACGAGGAAGCGTTTCAACTCAAATGAATCAAAATACTTCTTCTTCAACCGTGTCATCAATGTATTGTATGGTCTGCCTCAAAACGTCGTCGAAAGCGAAACGATTTGCACGTTCAAAAACCGACTAGACAAATATTTAGAAGATAACCCGAACATCCGCTATTTTGCTGCGGTCTAACAGAAAGTAGTGTTAGCTTAGTTGTCGTGTATGATCTTCCTTCTATCCATGTAAAATTCCATTGTAGTTTTTCTATACTACATGGTATTCTTCCTTTTTGTGCCAGCCTCGGCTGGAGGGACTGGTGGGAGGGGAGGGGCCTTCACCTTTGCTGTCCTGTGTCTTTGACTCGTAGATTAGAGTAGATGGTAGCAACAACAAACAGCCTAGTTAGGACCAAGAGGTCTGTTGCTGTTTGCTTTTCCTTTGTACCGCTTTGTATACTTCCCTCTACCCTGCTCCCCGCCTCTTCTCCCCTCCTTCCTCTTTATATACACCCTTCCTCTCCCGCCCTTCTCCCTTCCCCCCTCTTCAGATCCTTCCTCGGCATCCCCTTTCCTTTTATGGATTATTCTATCTCCTCGTTTTTTGGCAGATTCACGATTTTGCCTTTTTTCAAGCAGTGCTCTACGACACGCGATATCAGACCCTCCTACGAGCAGTGTTAAGACCCCTGAGGCGACTTGTAATATACGGTTTAGATTCTCCCTTTCCGTCTTGAATTGCTGATCTAAGGCTAAACAGAGGATCGCTTCAGTTATTTTTTTTTTTTTTATCACTAAGGGGGATGGTGGTTGTGAGTGGTGGAAATCACCAGTTTTCTCAGTCTTGCATAGAGGTGGAAATGCGAAAGAAATATAACGGAGATACCTATATTTTGGCATACTAAATAAGGAGGTGGAGTATGGTAAGGTCGGAGGTGAAGGGAAAAAGAAAGATGTGTAGTAAGCGAAATTTGAGTTACAGAAAGAATATGGATGAGGCAAAGCGCGACAAAGGAAGCTAAGGATAACGAACGGGTGTGCGTGGAGAGTGATGAAAGGGAAAGCAAGAAAAGAGGTACCAAAAACGCGACTTCAAACATTGATTAAAGAAATAGCGCAATGTGTGAGGTGCTGAAAGAGAGGAATAGAAATAGGAAGAGAGCAATGAAAGGGAGAGGAATGAAAATAGGGAGGTGAAAGGGAACAAAAAAAAGGATACCAAAACATGAACGTGACCAGACATCAAACAAGGACGGTAAGAAGTGTAACCGTAACTGAAGAATGGAAAAAAAAAACACTTAATAAGCGGATGGTAGAGGAGGAAATGTGCGAGTGTGCGGTGGAAAATAAAACAGGACCATATGGCAAGGCTTGATGTGGTGGAGGAGCAGGAGAAGGAAGAAGAGGAGGAGAAAGAACGAAGAGGAGGAGAAAGAACGAAGAGGAGGAGGAGGTGAGATGAAAAGGATAATGAGGACGTGTATTAAAGAAAGAAAGATGTAAAAGATGAGACAGAGGAAGAGGATGAGAATAAAGACCTCACGGATGAGGAAGGCGAGAGTGAGAAGGCAGGGAAGAGGAGGAGGAGGGGGAGGAGGGTTAGATCGCCTCTTACCTACATGGAACGCGAGCCGCACATAAATTTGCATTTGGCAGCTCAGATTCACCTAAGTCCGGCGCCATCGACACTTGTACCCGCAGAGGGATGATGGCGTGCCTCATAGACCCTCGATATAATCATGCTAACGAGTACCGCCTTTTTCTGACCTCCGCCTGGGTGCTGGGCGAAGAGTCCCGCCCTTCCCTAAAACTGTACGTCAACGCGCGAAGATTTATCGGAGTCGGATTCTTTGTCAATAGTGAGTCTTAGCGGAAAATAAGGGTAAATAATTCAAAAGAAAAGCCAGACTCGCATCATCAGTACACAAATAAGCCGTGCACTCTTCCTTCCTCCTCCGGGTGTGCCCAGCGACCTTCAGCGAGGGAGCTGAATGAAAGCTCCACCTCTCCCTCATCAGATGGATTTGATGCAAAGACTAAAAAGAAAAAAACGTGGAAAAAATGAACGAAAAATCGCTTGCTCTATCAACAACTTATACTACTCTATCGACTATATTACTACACTACTACTACTACTACTACTACTACTACTACTGCTGCTACTACTACTATTACCACCACTGTTACTACTACTACTACTATACCAACTACTACTACTATTACTATTACTTCTACTACTACTACTACTACTACTACTACTACTACTACTACTACTACTACTACTACTATTACTATTACTACTACTTCTACAACTGCTACTATTGATTGGAATTGAAGCGAGGAAAATGAGACGGCTCATCTTCCTTCTGATGAAACCCACAAATGTCTATTCAAACATAATGAGAACGCAAGGTGCCAAACTATACCATGAAAGTTATAATGGACCAAGTTTTGTGAAGGAAGTTATCACGAAAGTCCTGCAGGAAAAAGTAACCCTCGAAGTCATTACTGAAAACGTAGTACCGTACCTACAACGCTCCCAGCAAACGTGAGAGGGAGAGACGATGATGGGACGCAGCCACGGCGTTACAGAAAACAAGTCAACTTTCACAGTTAATCTCAGAACTTAAATGGTCCGTAAAATTGAAATATATAATGGGAGTCACCAGGACCGAGCGAGACGAAGCTGGCTGACCCACTTTTCTTCCAGTTGTCATCTCTGCCGTTTAAATCGTTCCATCAGTCCACCTTCTTCTCTGAATCCTTTCGTTCATACCTTATACACAAGAATGCAAAAGGATATAAGGAGATATAAGAGACCAGACGTCCTACACAGGAAAACTTCCGAGAGTAGTTTGTTCGCCAAATTACCTTCCTATCCATTAAATCTAACTTCCATTTCAAGCTTTCCATTGCGTTTTCCACAACTACACACTAGCTCAGTTGGTTCCACTCATCCACCACCCTGGTCGTGAACTAGTTCTTGCCTATTTCCTTCTAAAACTGAATGTATCTAATTTATGCCGCTGCTGTGTGTTCTTTCATCAATTTTATATATACATAAGTTATTTCTCCTCCACGTGTTCGAGGAACCTAAACTGAGCACTAAATCAGTCCTCGAAAAGAGACCAACTGTTGCTCGATAAAGGAATGTAAGTTGCCACAATGAACTCCATCCGTCCCTGATGTATTGGCTTCCACGTTTTCCCTCCGTTATTTACAGTAGTTTCCTCTGTAAGCTAACTTTCCTCAAGCCTCCCTGGCACTGCGAGAGGCTCACGTAGTAATGTGAGACGGAGGAGAGTCGTTCTTACTTTTATGCTCTCTGTATTAGGCTTTCGGGGCCGCTGGGGGGTTGGGGTTACTTTGCAGGATTTTATTTGCTTCTTTACGTCAGTGCAGCCAAGTCCATCGAAAAATTAACTACGTATTCCCTCTTATAAGCGTTACAAGATTAAAAGTTTAACAGTCACACGTAAAGCTTTTTCTTTACATATAAATTGCTTATTTTATTTCCACCTGAGTGCTTTTGAATAAGGTGTAGGAGTTTAATAGGTGTGGGATAGTCTAGGAGTGTACTCTCTCTCTCTCTCTCTCTTTTTCATGACTTTTTTTTTAAAGCCGCATCGCGGTGAACGGAACACTTTGCTGAGGCCCTGAGGGCGAGCTTCTGTGCATCACCTCATGGCCTTCTTGTTCTCCTCGGCGCGTCGCATTGCGGTGAACGGAACACTTTGCTGAGGCCCTGGGAGCGAACTGACGTCTTTTGATACACAGACGTGTTGGGGATGTATTTGGTTTGTGAGTGGATAAGTGTAAAAAAATCACGCTAAAATGACTGTCACAAGGACTAAGACTCTACTTGATTATATATGAGAAATTATGTAAATAAGGGCATGATTTAGCAGGTAATTAGTCAAGTCTTTTTTTATATCGACGAAACAACTGTTATATATATACCGCTTGGTGGTGGTGGTGACAGCTGTACATACACGCATACACACAGGACTACACGAGAGGAGAGGGAACAGCGGCTGCACACACACACACACACACACACACACACACACACACACACACACACACAGGAAAATACACACACTCGACTATATGCGGCGCGAAGGGACGCCAACTCTACACCCGCACTCACAAACTACATAGTACACGATGAGCGAGGCTGGCGGCAGTACACATATATACAGTATGGTAATGGGCGGGACAGCGGCTGGTCAGGCAACGTACAACTCACGTTAAATCAGTGGCCTCAACGCAGGTGTCATCGGGATCATCATCACCTGTTTGTCTGTGTCAGTTCGGTTCTGTGTATGCGTGTCTGTTTGTCTGTTTCTCTCTCTCTTCCTTTCCCCTCTTCTCCTTCCAATATTTCTTCCTTCTCGGGGTGTAAGCGTGTGCCGCAAAGGTCACTATGTTGGAGGTGCACGGGTGGTGGCGGTGGTGCATCACCTTCAAAGAAAAGTGTCCAGGAGAGGAGGGCAAGGAGAAGACAGGAAGGAAATGAGAGAGGTAAGAAGTGATGCAAGAACAGACAGGGAGGCGATGGGCGGAGAGGAGAGGAGTGGTAAGGGGAGAGATGAGAGTGGAGAAGGTAGGCCATTGGAGAGAAGAGAGGAGAGGAGAGAGGGGAGGAAAGGAGACGAGAGAAGAGGAGAGGAGAGGAGTGGTAAGGAATGGTCAGAGTGAAAAAGTATGGCCATTTGAGAGGAGAGGAGTGGGAAGAAAATAAGTGAGTGAACAGAGAAGGCCACTGAAGAGGAGAGGAGAGAAGAGAGGAGAGGAGAGGAGAGGGGAGGAGAGAAGAGGAGAGGAGGATAGAGGAAAGGAAGTACGAAAGGAGAAGACAGGAAGGTATTGGTGGAGGAAAACAAGGTGAGGAAGAAAAGGAAAAAGAGCAGAGGTAAAAGGTGAGAAAAAGAGAGAAGTGGGAAGGAAGAAAAGAGAAAAGCAAGAGAGAAAATAAGTGAACATGGATGTCGTGTTCCCCAGGGTCGAAGACCAATCGAATCAAAGTGTCGATCCAGAAATTACTTGACTTGCGGGGATGAACGCCGGGAGGGGAGGGAGTGGAGAAGGTGACGAAAGAAGGGGAGAAGGATTGGCGAGGGGCTGCAGGAGGGAGAAGGTGAGCGTGGACTAAATAATTGGAAACAGGAGAGGGAGGGGAGAGAGTGAAGAGGGTGAGGGAAGGGAAGAGGAAGTGACGCGGGGCTACAGAAGGGAGGAGGTGAGTGAACTATAAATAATGGGTTGCGGGAGAGGGAGAAAGAGAGAGGGGAGAAGATGCAGGATAAGAGGCGAGATCCTGCAAAGCGGAGAGAGTGAGGGTAAAGATGAGAGAGAATAAAGGAAAAAGAGTGAAGAGAGAGGGGGAAAAGGTGAGGTAAGAGGCTGCAAGAGTGGGAGAGGGATGGGGAAGGATGTAGGGTGAGGGGGAAAGGTGAGATACTTCAAGGAGCTGAACGGGGAAAGACAAGGGGAACTTTACATCATACAGAAACAATGAAAGGAAAGCAACGGGTCCAAAAAATAATCCTTCACCATTCTCACCATCACCACGACCACCACTACCACCACCACCCCTACTAGTACTCTACCTCACCTCGTTATGTCCTTTCCTCTCACCTCGCATTTCTTTCACTCCATCTCCTTACCCTATTCCTTTACCCTCAGTTGACCCCTTCATTCTTCCGCATTAGTCTTTCCCTTCACCCTGCCTGCCGTCCCCTCACACTTCCCTTCTTTCATCTTGCCATGCCTTACCCTGAACCTGTCGACCCATTTCTAACTGGCTTTCATCTTTGTCCTCCCTCCTTAATTTTGCCAAACATCACCCTGTTCCTTTTTTTTTTTTTACCCTGCCGCCCCTTCACTTTCTCGCTCCCTTCACCCACTGTCATTCTGTTATCTTCACCATGCTATCCCTTACCCTCACCCTTTCTCCCTTCACGCTGGCGACCTCTCATATTTACCTTGTCATCCCTTTAGCCTTCTCCCTCCTTCACCCTTGCCCACTCCCTCGCCCGTCCCCTCCCCACCAAGGCAGGGCTTGACGTGAGCCTCGTCCTCCCGTCCCCTCCAGGATGATGTCACTCGCTCATTTACCCTTTTCCGTGCACATTTAGACATTTTCGCAATTCATCGGCTAAGTGCTCCTTTTCATAGTCTGCTCCCCTTCCCTCGTTCCTCTCTATCCTTCAATTCTTCATACCTCTTTCCCATTCTACTTTTATTCCTCTCTCCTCTCATCCCTCTTTTTTTTTTTTTCTTCTTCTCCCCCTCATCTCGTCTCGACTCTTTCTACGTTGTTTTACTCGTACTTATATAATTAAAGCAGGAACTCTTGAGTTGTTCATGTATAATACAACACAACTCGCTTCAAGGCAGGAATTGAACACATGAATGTTTTCCAATTGGAGGCGCATAACACAAAAGCCTCCGTGGTGTTAGTCTTTGTTTACGTAATTTATTCGTTTAGAAACAATAAAATGCAGATCAGCTGCTGCAGGATGATAGAGTAATAGGCTTTGAGTGGGTTCCTGGTCAGGGAACATTATCATACTTTTTTTTAATGTTTCTGCCTATGGCGCCGGTAGCCTTTCTTGGTGGGGCCTGATGATCGGCCCCAGCCCGTTATGGCACTGGCAAGCGTTTGTAGTGGCGCCATCTTGCTTGGCCCCCGATGCTCATCTTTGATCCCTTTATTTAGAGAGAGAATCTAAAAGTTCGGGTTGGGGCGGTGGGTGCGGACGCGGAGCCGGCACGCTAACTACTCTGCCACCGCCTCTCCTCCCTACTACTATATTATTATTAGTTATTATAGCTATTATTATTATTATTATTATTATTATTATTATTATTATTATTATTATTATTATTATTATCACCAGTAGTATTATTGGTGTTGCTATTATCTTTTCCATTTCACATATCCGACAAGCGCGCGCTCTCACACACACACACACACACACACACACACACACACACACACACACACACACACACACACACACACAGACAAACGAACAAACATAAATAAAATGATTCCAGTTACGAAACAAATATATTCTTCTCATGATTATTATCACTATTATTGCTGTTATTGTTATTATTATCAATGTTATCATCATTATCATCGTCATTATTATCACTGTTACCTTTCACATTTCCTGTTTCAGAAACACACAAACAAAAAACATTGTGTTTCACGCACGAAACAGATAAACGATTCCGAGCAGGAAATTTACGAGGCAATTCATCGCGTGTTATCGCCGGTCCTCGACGGGCTGGAGCGACAACACACAGCCAGACAGCCGGGGATAAATATGCGGGCAGGTGAGGCATGCACGAAGAAGGCTGATTAGGCGCGGCGCAGGTGTGGCGGGTGGTTAGTGCGGACACGGGGGCGTGCTAGTAAGGGCAATAAGGGAAGGTTGTATTGGGCTGTGTTCACCGCGGAGGCTGTCAGCTGGGGAAAAGACATAACTACATTACGCTCTTTTTGTTCTAATTTTTAAATCCTCTTTTCTCTCCTCTTCTTCCGTTTCCCCTTGTTTCTTCTCTTCCTCCTCTTCCTTTTCCTCCTTCTTTTTCTTCTTTTTCCTATTCCTCCTCCTCCTCCTCCTTAAAACAAAAACTCCTCCTCTTCCTTCTCCCTTTTCTTTTTCCTCCCTTTGCCTCCTTTTCTTCGTCGATCTCCGTCTTCCTCTTCTTTGTTCAGGGGTGAGACCGGACAGGTGCTGTGGTGAACACACACACACACACACACACCAGGGGTGGATCAAATACAATTGTATTTGTATTTGAATTGTATTTAAATACAATTTCAATGTATTTGTATTTGTATTTGTATTTTGACATCCAGAGAAAAAAGTATTTTGTATTTGTATTTGTATTTTGGCACCCAGAAAAAAAGTATTTTGTATTTGTATTTATATTTTGGCACCCAGAAAAAAAGTATTTTGTCTTTGTATTTATATTTCGAGTCAAAACCATTTGAGGAGGATAAATACTGTTAAGGAAATAGAAAAAGAAATAATGTTAAGCCGCGTTAAGGCGGAGGAGGAAACAGATTAAGGTTGAAGGCGAAGGAGGAAAGGATTAACGTCAGATCACGGGGAAAGCGGAGTAAGGAGAACATTAAGGTTGAAGGCGGAGGACGAAAAAAATTAAGGGTGGGGAGTAAGGAGGAAATTAACCTCAGGTCACATGGAGGAGGAGTAGGAGAGGATTTAGGGAGTTACTGAGGGATGGGTGGCTCGGAAGAAGGATCCGCCCGCAAAAATGTGTGACGTCACGGAAATGGGAGGCATTGGGGATGAGATGTGAGTGAAGACGACGAGAGAGACAGTAAACCGATCTACTGCTTTAACTTGGCATATGCACTACAGTCACCTATCAAAAAGAGGTCGCATCCATTTCTTGAGCGGACTGATGTCATTGCCGCAGCTGTCATGGGCCCCAGGTTTAAGCTGGCATGGATGCCATGTAAGAAAATGCAAAAGGAAAAGGTTTCCAAGATTGTGGACCTAATTATTTCCGAGTCAACTCAGTCGACCTTGAAGAAGAAAATATTCCGAGAGAGTGAGCCCTCGTCTTTTCGGCTGGCATGAGTGCAACACGACCTCGTTTTTTTGCCTACTTGCCTCCAGCTGGGCAAATGATGGCAAGTGCATCAACAAATGACACTACAGTGGTGAAGGCAGAACTTGAAACGTACCTAGAAGAAGGTGTTTTGCCTTTTGATGTCAATCCACTGAGGTACTGGCGTGATGCAAAAAGCTTAAAAAATTTGAAGCACTTTGCCAAGAATATTCTAGGGTGCTGTGCAACAACATGGACGCCCCGGGAAGCAAGTCACATCCACGAACATAAAAAAAAGTCCCGGCAGAGAAATTAAACAGCTGTCGTGATGATAACAGTAAAAGAGCAAAGGGCGGGAGGCGAGGGGGATGAAAGGGATGGAGGGAGATGAAGGGTAGGGAGAATGGAAAGGAAAGGGGGCTGATGAAGAAGTTTGAAAGAAATATATGTATTGAGAGCAAGGATGAAAGAAAGGGAGAAATAGAATGAAATAAAGAGCAGAAAAATAGAGGAACAGACGACTAAAGAGAAGTGGCAAAACAATACAAATGTTAGGAAACTTTAGTGGGCCGTCCTCGTAAGTCAAAACGCTCACTGGTGTTCTCCCTCAGCAGGTGTGAGAATGCAATGTACCTGAAAGACGTTAATTGTTGAACCAATTCTTACTATGTAAAATCAATCAATCAGTCAATCAGAGAAAGAAAATATAATTAAAAAGAAAAATTGGAAGTAAGAAAGAAAAGGGAAAAGGATTCTGCGCCGGAAGCCGCGGCGAGTATTCCTTATGATGCTTGTGCGCGTCCCTGAGGCCCATCGGTCCTTCATCCAAGAACCGATAAGCGCGGTGACCGGCGCCTTCACGGCATTTATGATTAATTTTATAATCCAGTCTGGTAGTTTTAAGAAGCGAGTTCTTGTATCCGCCCTATTCGAATCGGCGGGGCGGTGGAGCGCCAGCGAGCCCAAGGTCTCCCAGGCAAGCATGGCAGGACTGGAGGGCTCCCGGCAGGGCGCCTCGGCGTCCATCGGGACCCCGACGGAGGTGCCGGAGATCTTTCGGCTACAACGCCGGGCAGGTGGGGCTCGTTAGCCGTGGTAGGCAATCTGCCTAGGAGAGCAAACTCCGAACAACAAACCCGGGCAGGTGAGGTTCGTTAGCCGTGGTAGGCAATTCACCTAGGAGAGCAAACTCCGAACAATAAACCCGGGCAGGTTGGGCTCGTGAGCCGTCATAGGTAATACACCTAGGAGAGCAAACTCCGAACAATAAACCCGGGCAGGTGGAGGTCGTTAGCGAAAGCAGTTCATCTAGGAGAGCAAACTCCGATTACAAAACCGGGCAGGTGGAGGTCGTTAGCGTGAGCAGTTCACCTAGGAGAGCAAACTCCGATTACAAACCCGGGTAGGTGGAGGTCGTTAGCGAAAGCAATTCATCTAGGAGAGCAAACTCCGATTACAAACCCGGGCAGGTGGAGGTCGTTAGCGAAAGCAGTTCACCTAGGAGAGCAAACTCCGATTACAAACCCGGGCAGGTGAGGTTCGTTAGCCGTGGTAGGCAATTCACCTAGGAGAGCAAACTCCGAACAATAAACCCGGGCAGGTTGGGCTCGTGAGCCGTCATAGGTAATACACCTAGGAGAGCAAACTCCGAACAATAAACCCGGGCAGGTTGGGCTCGTGAGCCGTCATAGGTAATACACCTAGGAGAGCAAACTCCGAACAATAAACCCGGGCAGGTTGGGCTCGTGAGCCGTCATAGGTAATACACCTAGGAGAGCAAACTCCGATCATAAAACCCGGGCAGGTGGAGCTCGTCAGCCGTGGTGGGCAATCTGCCTAGGAGAGCAAACTCCGAACAATAAACCCGGGCAGGTGGAGCTCGTCAGCCGTGGTAGGCAGTCTGCCTAGGAGAGCAAACTCCGAACAATAAACCCGGGCAGGTGGAGCTCGTCAGCCGTGGTAGGCAGTCTGCCTAGGAGAGCAAACTCCGAACAATAAACCCGGGCAGGTGGAGCTCGTCAGCCGTGGTAGGCAGTCTGCCTAGGAGAGCAAACTCCGAACAATAAACCGGGGCTTGTGGTGCTCGTTAGATGTCGTAGACAATCCACGTGATGGGAACACCAAAGAAAAGGAAAATAAAAAGGAACACCAGAAAAGGAAAATATAGTAACAAAACATCAAGAAAAAAAAAAAAAAAAAAAACAGATCATCCACCTTCAGGCCCTACCATCTCCAAAATTATGGGTGAGTCTTTTCTGGGGAGAAAGAGGCTCATCCAGACCAAAGAACATCAAAAAGGGATGATATAGAAAGGAACACCAAAAAAATGGGAAAAAGAAAAAAACATCGCAAAAGAAAAGTAACAACAATAACAGAACAACGTCAAGAAAAGTAACATACAAAGAAACATCATCCACCATTCGGACCCAAACTAACATCACCAAAATTATGGGTGGGTCTTTTCTGGGGAGAAAGAGGCTCATCCAGACCAAAGAACATCAAAGAGGGATGATATAGAAAAGAACACCAAAAAATAGGGGAAAAAAGAGCAAAAAAACATCGCAAAAGAAAAGTAACAGCAATAACAGAACATCAAGAAAAGTAACATACAAAGAAACATCATCCACCATTCGGCCCCAAACTAACATCACCAAAATTATGGGTGGGTCTCTTCTGGGAGGAAAGCGGCTCACCTAGACCAACGAAGAACATCAACAAGAGGATGATATGAAATAAAAGAACATTAAAAAACACGAAGAAAAGAAATAAAAAGAAAAGGAACAGAAAAAAAACATCGGAAAAGAAAAACAAGAAGAAAAACACATCAAGAGAAGAAAAATATAAGAAACATCATCCACCTTTCGGCCCCTAATTAACATCACCAAAATTATGGGTGGGTCTCTTCTGGGAGGAAAGCGGCTCACCCAGACCAATGAACATCAACAAGAGGATGATATGAAATAAAAGAACATCAAAAAAGAAAAACAACAGCAAGAAAACAAAGAAAAAGATAAAGAAAAGAAAAGGAAAAAGAAACAAAAAAAGAAAAAAAGAAAATAAAATAAAACAAAAACAAAAAAATAATCCAAATAAATAAATAAATAAACAAATACAGAATACAGTAAAATTAACGAACTAACTAATTCAAACTGTCTAACTATTAAACTACCTATTAACTAAGGGTACTATACAAGGGTACTATTCGACTACCTATTAACTAACTATCAAATCATCTAACGATCGAACATGTATTTGTGTGACTCTTTATCTATTTATCTGCATGGGTATCTATCATTATGTTTATCTATCCATCTTTTTTTTTCTATTTGCAGTTAAGGAAGCAGCTCAAGGGCAAAAGTAGATTATTAAATAAAAAAATCCGCGTAAATAAAAATAAGTTCTATCTCTATATCTTTTATTTGTTTAGCTTATTTGTTCATCTTATTTATTTGTTTACTTATCTAGTCCGTCATCAGTCATGGTCAGTTCTACCTACACGTTTTCCTGCCACAATTTTTTTTTCATTGTGTAGTCCTTAGTTCCGGTCCGACCTTGAGCTGGAAGGGAAGGACGGGGGCAGGGAGGCAAGAAGAGGGAGGGAGGGAGGGGGGAGGTAGGACAGAGTAATAGGAATAATTTGGATTATAATGGTTCCCCCCCCTCCCCCTCTGCAGTCAAAAAATAAAACGAAGAAAAGCGTCAAGTAAAAAAAATAAAATAATAAATGGTAGCTAACAATGATAAAGTGCTTGCTAAAAAAATGGAAATCGATGAGGTACAGACTTGGCAGTTTTCTTTTCTTTCTTTTTTTTTTTTCAACACAGAAGACAGAAAGCTCAAGGGTCAAAATAAGAGGATACAGAAAAAGAAAAAAAAAGATCGCTACGTCGCTGCTCCCCAATCTTTATCCTTTTGATTATCTGTGTCTTGAATGTGGCAGAGTAAGAGACTTTGTATAACTACTGATATTTGTACTATTATTATTATTATTATCATTATTATTATCATTAGTATTATTATTATTATTATTATTATTATTATTATTATTATTATTATTATTATTATTATTATTATTGTTATTATTATTATCATTATTATTATTATAATTATTATTATTACATTATCCTTATTTTTATTACTATTATTATTATTATTATTATTATTATTATTATTATTATTATTATTATTATTATTATTATTATTATTATTATTATTATTATTATTATCATCATCATTATTATTTGCTAGACGTCTATAAGACTAATCACATTTACAAACATGTTATCTATTATTTAGCAAATTGTTTCTCCTCCACTTCCTCTTCCTCCTCTTTTAAATGTATTCCCTACCAATTTCCCTCTTCCTTTTATTCCTAAGCCTCCTCCTCCTCCTCCTCCTCTTACTCCTCCTCCTCCTCCTCCAACTCTTCCTCCAACTCTTCCTAGAAACAACGGAAAAACAATTCAAGCAAAGCGATGCAATACCGACATCGGCAGGAGTTATTTCTCGAATAGAGTTGTTCGCCACTGGAACAGCCTTCCTGCAGAAGTGGTTAGCGCAGAGACCATCAACTCCTTCAAGAAACGCATTGATCGCCACTTTGCTGCAACGGGAGTGAACTGAACGTTCCCAAGAGTAGGTACACAAGTGCTTTAATCCTTCCCTGCAAGACACTCCTATGGCAAACGGATTGATTAAATCACTGAACGCAGGCAGCCTAGTTATGAGCCAACAGGCTTTCTGCTGCCTGCTAGTCCATGTTTCCATGTTTCCATGTTTCCTCCTCTTCCTCCTCCTCTTCCTCCTACCTCGTCGTCGCCATCAGCAGGAACAGACAAGGAGATCGGGAGACCTAACACCACCAGAACCACTTTTTTTATGCATCGAAATGGACTTTAATGGAAGGGAGGGAGGAGGGAGTAGAAGTAGGGAGAGTAAATATGATCCTCCTCCTCCTCCTCCTTCTTTTCCTCTTTTCTTTTTCTGCTTTTTTATCTTCATTTTTTCTTCTTCTTCCTCTTTACCTTCCTTCTCCTCACCAACAGGCGTCACTTTTTTGTCTCCTGTCGGCGCCGTGGTAACCTAAGACAAGTTTAAAGAGAATCGAATTCCAAAATAGCCAACTTGACCCTCTTCCCCGACCTCCTCTTCTCCCTCCCTCCCCTTCACTCTCTTCCCCTTCAATCCCCATCTCATCGCATTCTATTCAACCCTCTTAACCCTCTCGCTCACCCACACACCCTCTAACCCCTAAAGTTTCCTTACTGACTATACTAACCCATTCGTCCTCTCGTCTATACCTGCTTCTTTTCTTTTTCTTTCCCCCATTCTCTTTTCCCTTTCCACTCAACTCCCCTTTATTCCTTTCTACGTAACTTTCACCCTATCATTTTTACCCTCCCCGATCCTCTCACTTCCTCCTCACATCCTTTATCTACGTAACCTCCGCCTTTCCATCCTTACCTTCTCATCCTCTCACTTTCTCACACTCATCCCATTCTTCTTTAAACCTCACCCCTTTCACCCAAACTCTCCACCTTCTTATGATTTCCCCGACCTGCTCCTCGTTTACTTAGCCTTCGCCCACCCTCTCCTCCTCTCCACTCCGATTCCTTTCTTTCCTCCCGCTCGTTCTCTTCTCCTTAACTTCGGCCCTTCGCCCTCCTTCCGGCGAGTCTGCAGCGCCTTGGGACGGCAGCTGCGAGGACCACTTCGGGGTAATGCGGGCGCTAATTAGTTTACCTGGAAGCTTCCCGAAAAGTCTGCCGGCGTTCCAGTTGGTTGTTACTATTATGGAAGCGTGTGTGAGCTGACTTTGGGGTGAAGAAAGGGGAAAGGGAGAGTCAAAAGGAAAAATAAATTAGAGAAGGAGAATGGGAGAAATATAAACAATGAGAGAAAGATAGGAGGTAGGAGAGGAAAGAAATTAACTGAAAAAAAAAGAGAAAAGACGAGAGGTGAAGATAAATCCACTGAGGAAGAGGAAAAAAAGCGGGAGAAATAAGAGTAGGATAAAACATATGAAGAAAACAATGAAAAGAATGATAAATGATGGAATGGAAAAAAATATATATGTGTATGTAGGCAAGAACAGGGCAATCAAGTATAAAAGGATCAGAAGGTAACGCGGTGAGAGTAGAGAGGAAAGAAGTAAAGGAAGGAGGAGGGTAAGAAATAGAAAACAAGTGAAGTAAAAGAGAAGAAAACAGTGCAAGAAAGGAGAAAAAATAACAAGAAAAGAAAGCAAGAAGGAGAGGATTTGAGAAAAGAGCGAAGGGAAGGCAGGGAAAACAAAAGGAGAAAGAGCAAGGAAGAAAAATAAAAGGAGAGAAAATGAGAAGGAAACGAGACAAAAAGAAACAATAAAAGAAAGTGAAAGGTAAGAGAAAGGATGTAAAAGTCGAAAAAAATAATCCCCCGAGCTAGGTAGGTGCGAAGGGTGAGCTAGGATCGAACTGGTAACCATTCAGTACCGAGCCGAGCGTCCTACCCAAAGAGCCACCAGACCTCCAGGGTAAGGGAGAGGACTGAAAAAGGAATGGAGGAGACATGGATGTGCGGTATCGACAAAAATACCGGTATTGCCGCTATCGGTTTTCTAAACTAATACCGGTACGCCTCTTCCCGGTATAAGTCATAATACCGCTACTACCGGTATTTCCTAAAAAAATACCGGTAATACCGGTAACGATATTTACTTTTGAAATGGATTTTTTTTCCTTTGTCTATTCTCGTACAATATGTAACACTACAATCGCACAAGGTAGTTTTAGGTGACTTCTAACTTATATTATTTTTTGCATAAAAGTATTTTTAACAATGACAAAAATTCAAATCTCCTTAAACATTTATTTCGGGGTTTGTGTGTGTAATAAAATTAATGTGAGCCCATCGCCGGCGCGCCACTCACTGAACCCGTAGTTCTCCTCATTTGGGCTTTGTGATTTTTTCTGATGAAAAAAGGCATTCTGCATCATCGCCTCCAGGATCTGCCTCCCACAATTTCTTCCTGCGAACTTCCAGAAGACAGAACAATTCTCTCCTTCTTCACTAGAACTTTCATCCTCATTTCTGTCTTAAAAAAAAATTCGCACCTTTTCCTCCAGCGCCTCCTTTCTTTGCTGTGTAGGTCTGTTTGACTCCATGCTGTTTCCCGATACATATTTATCTTCTTACTTCTACCTTTGTATGCTGTTCCTTGAGCAGGTGCTTTCTCCTGTCTAGCTCCACCTATTCTTTTTTTCAAATGAGGTCTTTAAGCCTCCTTGTATGGAGAGGAAGTCAAGAGAGATGGTTTCGAAGCTTTGCAACGTCTATGACACCTTATTTGCCTCAGGAACTGGAAATATGATGTGTGGGAGGTAAACCCTGGAGATATGGAGTGGTGCTAGTATGAAACATGCAGTTCCATATTACCACCCAACGACATTTTCACAATAAGTCAGCAGAAATTAAAAAAAAAATTCTAGAAAACTATCTACGCCATTTTAACAAATGATCTTATGACTAATCAACACACTATATATCAGAGTCCATATGTATTGATTTATATAGGATAACTGGTTTTGAATCCTATTTTATAAAAAGTTTCACTGAGCAAAAATTGAATAATTGGTTTTGGATTTAATAAATAGTGAGTAACCTTTTTTTTTAATTTTCTTAATATTGGGTTAAATTCACCCATTGTTTGCAGACGCGTCACAAAAAAATATTGTTTGCATATAAGGGTTAAGAAAGATATTAAACAACCACAGCCGCAGTTCCTTCGTGATAAATTATTATTCCACTCAGCTGACATGTGGACCAAAAGTTATTTATCAGTTTTACAGATTAAATATAGGTAAAGTCTTAGGATTTAAATCCCTCATTATAAACTTTTGGGGCCACTTTCACAGTCGTTTTGTTTGTTTTGATCGTTACCAATGGCGCCGATCGCCGCTATAGTTTTCCACGTGAAACTGGCCTATGAGGTAGTGGCGGCTGCAGAGGAAGCGAGAGGTGATGAGAGTGTGTGGTAAGGTGCGGGGCAAGGATAACCCCGCAGCCGCCACTACCCCATAGGCCAGTTTTACGTGGAAATTCTAAAGCGGCGATCGTCGCCATTGGTAACGATCAAAACAAACAAAACGACTGTGAAAGCGGCCCTATATCCTCTTGCCAGACGCGGCCCCCAAACACTAGTTCAATAAATATACAGAAGCTAAAGCGATTTGCCCGAAGAAGTTTTAATCTGCCTCAGTAACAAAGGAAGGCGAACAGGGCACGACCAGGCAAGCGGACAAACACTACCTCACAGAACGGAACAATACTAGGATGACACTGGATCGGTGACCACGACGGCGCTTCTGTATGATAATCAAACGCAATACAGTGAGAGCAGAACACGCACACTAACACACACACAAGACAAAAAGGGGAACAAGAGCAGTTAGAGCACGGAGGTAAGATGTTAAGGGCAAGGCGCATCGTCAGGAGCGTGGCGGGAACTGGCGCACCTGGGCGGGTCACGGATTTAATTAGAGGAAGACTGTTGCAGGAAGATAGTGGGTTAGGTACCTGCGCAGTGCCTAAACTCTAAAGAGAGTGGTATAAAGAGGAGGAAGAGGATTAGTAGTAGTGGTAGTAGAGGAGGAGGAGGAGGAGGAATACAAAGGACAAGCAGACAGCAACATACCTCTTGGTCCTAACTAGGCTGTTTGTTGTTGCTACCATCTACTCTAATCTACGAGTCAGAGACACAAGACAGCAAAGGCGAAAGAAAGAGGAGGAGGAGAAAGAGGTGGAAAGGAGGAGGAAAGGAGGAGGAGGAAGAACGTATATCACCCCCTCCCTCGTTTTTCTTCCCCTTTTAATTAAGCCCGACCACAGCTACTTGCATATGGAGAGAAAGAGAGAGGTAGGCAGGGAAGAAGCAACATGTGCAGGCAAAGGGAGACGGTAGGAGGGAGGGAGGCAGGGCGTGTTAGTAAAGGAAGAAAGGAGGGAAGGGAAGGAGGGCATGGAACGGTAATAAAGAGGGAGAGTACTTAGAGGAGTATGCATCACCATCATATCACACAGAGCCAAATGATGAAGGGTTGGAAAAGGTTGTCTTCATTCCTGCATTCAACATCAGCAAGGGGAGACTATACAGTGAATGGGGATGAGGATGAAGCTACGGTTGTCTATCTTGAATACAGGGCATTAATTATCATTTCGATTCCTATGCGCGTTAAGGATGAAAGAATATATGGTTATCTATCGTATTAAGGCACTCTAAGCCTGTAATATGTTGGAGAGAGAGAGAGAGAGAGAGAGAGAGAGAGAGAGAGAGAGAGAGAGAGAGAGAGAGAGAGAGAGAGAGAGAGAGAGAGAGAGAGAGAGAGAGAGAGAGAGAGAGAGAGAGAGAGAGAGAGAGAGAGAGAGAGAGAGAGAGAGAGAGAGAGAGAGAGAGAGAGAGAGAGAGAGAGAGAGAGAGAGAGAGAGAGAGAGAGAGAGAGAGAGAGAGAGAGAGAGAGAGAGAGAGAGAGAGAGAGAGAGAGAGAGAGAGAGAGAGAGAGAGAGAGAGAGAGAGAGAGAGAGAGAGAGAGAGAGAGAGAGAGAGAGAGAGAGAGAGAGAGAGAGAGAGAGAGAGAGAGACACAATTACATCAGTTTTCCGTGCGTAGGTCATTTCACGCCATCGATTCGCCTACCCAACCTCACCTGACCGTTTATCCTCTTAAGTCCATCAACCTGGCATTCGTCACCTAGCACACTCGCCCAGTACAAACACTCCCTGCTTAGCGTACACACACTCGCCACACAAACACACTCTTACAATACAAACACTCCCTGCGTAGCGTACACACACTCGCCCCACGAACAAACACACTCGTACAATACAAACATTCCCCGCGTACACACACTCGTACAACACAAACATTACCCGCGTACACACACTCGTCCCACAAACATACTCGTACAACACAAACACTTCCTGCGCACACACACTCGCCCGACAAACACACTTGCTGCGTATACACACTCGCCTCACAAACAAACACACTCGCCCAATACAAACACTACCCGCGTACACACACTCGCCCGACAAACACACTTGCTGCGCAGAAACACTCGCGTCCCATCGCGCAATTAGCTCTCGGGAAATAATTAATTCCCTTTTCATTCTCGCCGTCATGTGTTCAAACTGCCGCGTGCCGGTCTGAATTTCCTCTCACTCGATTCCCGCCATTTGCTTCATCAAATTAGCGAAGCAGAATCCCTACAGTAACGACCGGCTCCCGAAGCTGCAATTTGATAACGAGCAATAAGCTGACTGTATTATATTACTCGAAATATAACTCCAGTGACCCAGAGTGAGATATTGGGCTGCACGGATTTTGTGTACCCGCAGATCTACCTTTCCTATACTGCTGATTGATGAATCCAAATAACATTATTTTTATTCCGGAAAACAGGAGCCGGTGGAGAGAGAAAGCAAATGGCTAGGGGAGGAATGAGAGAAGTGTATGGGGGAGGAAAAGAGGGTGAATGGGATGGGAGTGATTGAGATTTGGGAGTAATTGAAAGGGAATGAAGATAATTTATTATCAGTGATAAGAGTTTGGGAGACTGGGGATAAAGAGGGAAAAAAGTAAGAAGCAGTGAGAGGGGAGAGGAGTGATGGTGGGAAAAAAGTGAGAGGAATTGGGGAGAGAATGGAAGGGGAGAGAAGGTGACGGAGCAGTGAAACGCATGGGGACAAGTAAAGGGAAACTGCGGGGAAGGAAAGAGTGATGAAGGGAGAAAATAGGTGGGAAGAGTGAGAAGCAGTGAGGCGGATGAGGAGGATAAGAAATGTTAGGAGGTGTGGGTAGTAGTTGTGAGGGAGAGGGGAGGGAGAGAGGTGTAAAAAGGTATGGGATGGAAGAGTGGGTGAGAGAGTGGAAAAAGAGTAAGAAGTCGTTGGGAGGGAAGGGAAGAAAAGGCAGCGTTGTTGTAAGTGGCTCCCGGCTTCACAATTTATTTCTGCATGCCTGAACATTGCTGTCTGTGAGATGGAGATGAACGTGGCCTTAATGAAGCTGTACAGGAGGCAAGGCTGGCAGTACGGTACGGTACTTAATTTTTAACCGCACTCCGTACCTGAAAAAAATACCGTACCGTAATTTCGTACCATACAGCCAGCTATTTTTCCATACCGTACAGTACGGTAAAAATACCGTACCGTGATTCCGTACCATTATCGTGCCATCAGGAAAATATATTATCGTACCACCAGGAAAATATATATACATACATTAAAAAAATGTGAAAAAATAATTAAGGCACGTCAATAAATTTGAAAAGGCACATTTAAAAAGTGACTATACATGTATCACGCCTCCTAAATATAGCCTACCAGTCGTTAATGAGCAAGAAAGTAAAAAAAACATCTAAGGATGATCACTTGTTTTAAGCCTGTGGTACGGTAATCACTGCTCCCATAAAAGTGAAAAGTAAAGAGTGGCCAAAAGAGAGGTTAATTTCGGGTGGAGAGGTGTCTTGATACACTCTTCTTGAAAGAGGTCAAGTTATAGGCAGGAGGAAATGCAGATGCAGGAAGGCTGTTCCAGGGTTTACCAGTGTAAGGGATGAAAAAATGAAGATGCTGGTTAATTCTTGCATAAGGTGTTTGGACAGTATGGGGATGAGCTAGATTACAAGTCGAGTGCAGCGGGAACGCGGTAGAGGGGGAGGCAAGCAGTCAGCAAGTTCAGAAGAGCACTCAGCATGAAAATATCGATAGAAGATAGAGAGGTAACATGGCGGCGGAATTTAAGAGGTAGAAGACTATCAGTAAGAGGAGAGGAGCTGATGAGACGAAGAGCCTTAGATTTCACTCTGTCCAAGAGAGTTGTGTGTGTGGGGCACCCCATCACATGAGATGCATACTCCATACGAGGGCGGACAAGGCCCCTGTTTATATATGGAAAGCATCTGTGCGTGGGAGAAGAAATGGCGGAGACGATACAGAACGCCAAACCTCGAGGAAGCTGATTTAGTAAAAGAGATGTGAGTCTGCAGTTGAGATTTTGAGCTAAGGATAGGCCGAGAGGATGTTTATTGTAGAAGGTGATAGCTGAGTGTTGTCGAAGAATAGGGGATAGGTGTTTGGAAGATTGTGTCGAAAGATTGTATGAGAGGCTAGTGCGTTAGCAGGTATGCAAATATGATGACAAATAACTATGTATAGCAATGTAAATAATAGAAAAGCTATAGGAAATGCACTAGCGAACAAAGAAAACCTCAAAACAAAACGAAAACACACACACACACACACATTGACCATGAGTTTACTGACCATAACATACTATAAATTATTATGAAACAGTAATACAACATATGGTCCAATATAAATAACACCAGCAACAAACGATGAAATAAAATCTAAAAACGTAAATACTTCAAACGCAACACACACACACACACACACACACACACACACACACACACACACACATCAAAGCTTGCATGTATTGACCATTAAACTTCAGTGAAACGTAAAATTCGAGCCTCTTCACGACCAGCGATGAAATGATTTCCCTGAACCACCAATCCGGCGTCTCTAACACTTCCTCTTCCTCTTCACGGCGGCAGTGAAACGACTTTCCTGAATCACAAATCCTGCGCCTCTAACACTTCGCACCCCTCCCCCCGCGGCTCCAGTCTTTTATAATTCCTTCTTCAATCGTGCAGCAGCGAGGCGGAACCGAAATACCACAAGTGTCGCGGCACACCAATAATGTTCACCTGTTTCTCGTCGCCATTAATGTGGACGCGATTCTTTTGAAGTGTGTTGCGTTGGCTTTGTGAGGCTTTTGAAATTGTTGTCTTCTTAAGACCCTTTGCGAGGACGAAAATGTATATATCTATGCTTTGTTCTTTCATGTTTTAATGGAGGTGGTGGTGTATGTCTTAATTATATACATTTATTTAGTACCATACTGATTTAATTGAATTTTCTTATTTTTCTTTACTTCTACTTCATCATTTTGTCTACTAGTCCCTTCTACTTTTCCAAAACACCACCACCAACAACAACACCTACTACTACTGCTACAACTAGTGATGTACGTACTTTTTCTACCACAATTTTCACCAACCACAATAAAACTGAGCCAAGCGGTGCTGTCGCCTGGCCCTGTCCTACCCTGACCTTTCCTGCCCAGCCATGCCCTGACCTGCTAGGCTTTCTTTGCCCTGGCCTATCTTGTCCTGGTCTCCCTTGCCTTGGCATACCCTGGCACTGGCCGCTGCCTTTCAACTCTGCCCCCTCGCTAACCTATCCCATTTTGCCCAGCCCCCTAATTTGTTTCTCACCTGTTCTCCCCTCTCCCTGACACTCCCCAAGGGGCTGCAAGACGTCACTAAGCGTCAGTGAGCCTCGTCATCCCAACCTGTCTCACCCCTCAGTCCCCTGCCCTCCTCTAACCCCCCCCTCACCCTATTGAAAGCCGGAGGATGTCACTTGGCGTCACTGAGCATCATCACCCCACCCTGCCTCACCTCTCATTCCCCTGTCCTCCCTTCTCACCGTTACGCCCAAAGAAAGCCGCAGGACGTCACTAAGCGTTACTGAGATGAGTATGGATGAGTAAGATGAACAAGATGGAGCCACTGTAAGAACACTTGCCTGCGCCAATATAGGCAGGGGCCCGCCAGCAGGCTCCACTAATACAGCCTACCATAGCTTTAGGCCGAACGTGAAAAAAAATTCCGCCCGCGCCTCATGCAGCCAAGTACCGGAAACACTGTCCCCCAGACCTTAGCCTCAAATATTTTTGTTTTGTGTACGATAAGAAAAGGACGACACCAAAAGCGAGGAAAATTATCAGCGATGTAACAACAGATCAACAGATATATCAGACAGGCCCAGAGGCCTGCATATACGAAAAATAAACGCTGGTTAATACACCACAATGCTGTATTGCACCCGGCACACCCGGCTGTTCTCCCCCACAGCACAGGCATCAGCGCAGGAAAGAACAAGGAGTGAGGCTGGAAATTATAGGCAAACACACAGCACCGTAACACTCACCCCTTCTCGCGCGGCTCAGCCCGGCGAACATGACAGTTGATTACCTGTCACTCCTGCAGCAGAGCAAGGGACATCAAGTATTGCCTCTCTAAGAGTGGTTGTGAAGAGGGCGATGCAGACGAGACCCGATAAGTGACGAGGGACAGACTTGGGTGTGGAGTAGGAAGTAGTGATGTGCATCAGTTCCACCTTCCATTTCTGGTGTTCCTGTAAAGAAAAAGATGGAGATTGATAAGAGAGGAAGCGACGGACACGAGTGAGGACGAAAATATAGCATATAATAATATTATATGTCAGTACCACACACTTTTCGTCATTTGTGGGAAAGAAAACGACGATAACGGGTAAGAGGGGAGAGAGGAACTACTTTGCGTTTAGGACGAGGAAACATAACAACAAGGGTCTGCTTTGGGTGACTGGAGATATATCACATAGACATCCTCCCTTCCTCTTGTCATTGTGAAAAAAAAGTGCCAGTAAGAGACTTCCTTCCCCTCGTGCAGACTCTCGGCTCATCAGACCTTTCATCCTCCTTTATTTCCTCTGAACAGCGTAGATCGCGCCAGAAAAACAAGACCTCACCGCCGTCGCCGCCATGCGAGGAGGAAAGCCGCGACAAGACGTGGAGCAAAAGAAAAGGACGAGAAACATTTATTGGCCCAAGACGGATCCGTCTTGTGTTTATACTGGCGGCTGCAGGAGAAGGAGGACGAGGAGGAGGACTGGAGATGAAGCGGAGGTGAAGGAAGCTTTGCTGATGGCTTGGACGTGCGACTTAGGAGGTGAAATAA
The DNA here is from genome assembly GCF_024679095.1 of Eriocheir sinensis. Classification (NCBI taxonomy): domain Eukaryota; kingdom Metazoa; phylum Arthropoda; class Malacostraca; order Decapoda; family Varunidae; genus Eriocheir; species Eriocheir sinensis. The sequence continues at coordinate 16,439,043 of NC_066518.1, forward strand.
ATGTGTGTGTGGGGGGGGGGGGGGACGAGACGGCGTAACGCCGAGAAATCACAAACGGACCTTCCAAGGGCCCAGCAAACACTTAAATTAATTAATAATACAATGGGTGTATGTGGATATACATTAGAATAACAAAGATTTTGTATAAATACCACAGCACTTGACAATGTTGTATTGCAATTTTGTCAAGTGTCGTGGTATTCATACAAAATCTTTGTTATTGTCCTAAAAACGAAACAATCTGAACACTATATGACCTTATTGTGTATTATCCAATTATTTAGTTAAATTCATTTAAAGGTAGTAAATATCTGACATATGAGAGGAAGCGAGAGGTGTTGTGAGTGTGTGGCAAGGTGCAGGGCGGGGCTGACCCCGCAGCCACCACCCCACCGGCCAGTTTCACATGGAAATACATTACAGGAATTAATTAGAATCCATGAGTTGTCAATGAGGATGCGTCCTGATAGTGAAAATGTGAGTGAAAGTTTCTGGAAAATATCGAACATGTAAGGATATGAATTGTGACACTGATTTGCTGTTTAGAAGTGTGACGGAGGTGGTGGTGGTAGTGGATTTGGTAATGAATACACGGAGGTGCTGGACAGTGCTAGCAGGAATGACATGGTGTAGTATTGTCCGGGACGGAGGAATGGTGTGGTGTGGAGTGTGTTAAGGAAGGAGCGTCAGAGCCATTTCCAACAGTCCTTCAATCTGTATCCCTCATCTCCCCCTTCCCCTCCTTCCTCTCCTCCTCATCTTTTCCATGTAAGACGACCATACACGTGGCTACCGCGGGACACTGGCTCGGTGGACTCAAAAGCTCCCATCGTGCGCTAGCCGTTGAGCCTCTCCGGACGCTGCGACGCCGGACATATAAACAGACAGGCAGCAACGCGTCTCTGATATGCAGTATACATCAATGTGCTCTTCTCGCATCCCTTACACCACCAGCACCAGCCACGCCACCATCACTTAACACTGGCTTCACTCTTTCACCCCCTACATCACCAGTAGCACCACTACCACCGCTATCACAACCATCGTCACACATATCACTGGGCTCACTCTCGCATCCCCTACATCTCCATCAGCAGCACCACCACCACCGCTAGCACAAACACCACCTCATATATTTCTGAGCTCACACGCGTTTTCCCTACATCACCACCAGCACCACAATTACTACAGCAACCACCTTCACAACACTGGACTCATTCTCGCGTCCTGACCACCACCATTATCACCACCACCGTCATTGCGATATCCAGAGCTCTGCACGTATACATGGAAATCGGGCACACATAACAGTGATGCTAAAGGTATTAACGGCCGGTTATACAATCAGGCCCCATTAATCTCGTGAATATGTAAAAATTATCTGTAAACTATATGAAACTATAACACATTTCCTCCTGCAGTGTTTAGTTCCGTCACGCAGGAGTATTTATGAGTGACTCGACATACTTTTGATGACCCGCTGAGTTGGCCGAGGAAAGAGGATCGCAAAATGAATGTTCCTGAGGCAAACTTTTCACTCAGCTGCATGTTTTTTTTTTTTTCTGGTGATACGAAGGTCACTAAAAACTTTCCTACTGTTTGCTGCCTCTGCCTGTTAAGATAAATTCAGTTCACGTGATCTATGAATTTGAACGTAACACACACCTCAGTCCCTGGACAAGAGCATAAAAAAATTAAGCAGTAACACATGTACACGTGCATACATGGCGAGTATTACTGAATCGCAGAAATAACACGACTTTCAACAATTTCAGCACGAATATCGACATAACGCTCGAGTATATCAACAGGTTTAACACAGGGATCGACATATTTTGCAAAAGTATCAGCATCCATTACATGAACATCAGTGGCTTCGACAAGGATATCAACATATTGAATATAACTGTAGTACCACCAGCTTTAACATGAACATCGACATATCACTATTTTAAAGTTTTAAGTGACTTTTAAAATGACTGTCATCCTAACAAGAACTGATATCCGATGAGAGGCTGTGAAATGAGAAAGGTCCCTCCGGCAGTCGATATGGCGTCTTCGTCATGAAAAAAAGAAGGAATGAACAGGGTAAGCGGTAGACGTGGCGGAAGGCTGAGGGGCAAAGGAAACACGAAATACTGTAAGGCAGACGAATTATTAGGGGAAAGGAAAAAGGAGGAACATGCAGGTGGAGGACCTATCACAGGCCATCTCATTCAACATTTTTGTACAACCAGGTCGTCACCTTTTTCACTGTATCCACGTTGTTGTTGTTGTTGTTGTTGTTGTTGTTGTTGTTGTTGTTGTTGTTGTTGTTGTTGTTGTTGTTGTTGTCGGAGAGAGAGCAATAACTAGAATTCTGGAGAACATATTAAGTTTTGAGGTCACAGAGCTAAACCGGACCTTGTGGGGGCAAGTCACGTGATACTGGTATCCCACTCCATCCCCCCCACAACCCCCTCCACACTCCCTCACTCACCCACACACCCACACCCACACATTAAGCAATTGTAAACCCACAGCCTCGGTACAGAATACACAGTAGCAATACGCTCCCGGGAGAGAGAGACACACACACACACACACACACACACACACACACACACACACACGTACATCCCTACCTTTTGCGATCCTCACCCTGCCATGTTTCTCCCTAATGCCGCCTCCCTCCTTCCCACACCGCCGCCCTCTGTCCCAACCGGAGTACAAAGGCTAAAGGCGAGGCATTATATTTACACACACACACACACACACACACACACACACACACACACACTCACGCACGCATGCATGCACTCTCTCGCCTGATGGATTTTCTTCCCTTTACCCTCTCTCTACGCATGAATGATGATGGCACTCAATGAGTGCCGTTTTTAAGGCCCATGATGTATCCCGTTGACTCTTCGATGTGCACGGCCATCGTACATTCTTCTTAGTTTCTTATAAAGATAAGAACAATTTTTGGAAGAGGTTACTTTGTATACAACATTCCTCTCTGGCCAGTGTTTCTAAGTAGTCGCAGTTATTTGTCTTTAAATTTCATCACCGTGCCTGTTTTTTCCGATTTTTGCCATTCCTCCTCTCACCTACTGAAACTGTCTCTCTCCTCACTACCCATTTAGTTTTTTGGCCTTCAGCTTAAATATTAGTACAGTTTCCAGTCACTTCTACATCCCATAAAAACTTGCCCCGCTCTGCTCTCCTCGCCTAGCCTCAGTAATTGATCCCACCGCCTACGCTCCTCTCCTCCTGAATTGCAGTTGTAATTTATCTCTCACCATCGCCTTTCACCACCCGTGCTGCCTCCAACAGCCCCGGTACTCCCAGCCCTGCCCCGCCCGATGGCTAAACATTTATTTACATCAACCCCACGCTGAAAGAAAACATTAAAAGAATGAAGTAATCTATGAGAGAGAGAAAGAGAGGGGAGGTTAAGCGCCCTAAAGGGAAATGGACATCCCCTGCTTGTCTGCCTAGCCAACATTCTGCAAAAAAGAGAGAGAGAGAGAGAGAGAGAGAGAGAGAGAGAGAGAGAGAGAGAGAGAGAGAGAGAGAGAGAGAGAGAGAGAGAGAGAGAGAGAGAGAGAGAGAGAGAGAGAGAGAGAGAGAGAGAGAGAGAGAGAGAGAGAGAGAGAGAGAGAGAGAGAGAGAGAGAGAGAGAGAGAGAATCAATGGAAAACCCTTGTGGAAGGGGAAAAGCCAAGTTAGGGGGGGATGGGACGGCTTTAAAAACACAGGGGCAAGCTGGCGACGAACAAGACGAGGTACAGACGATAACTTATAATATGGCGAGCTAGTATATAACGCCATCTGAAAAGCCACCATGGAAATGCAGTTAGGGTAAAAGGGAAACGTCAAGAATCGAAGAGAGAGAAAGAAAAGAAGAAAAAAGCAAAGAAGAGAAGCCGAGGGTGGGGTAGAAAAAGACAACAGGTCAGCTGTTATCAGCGTGTATTCAGAGAGCGTCGGAAGCATCAGCAGCGGGTTCCTAAGTGTAAAGTCGATCAGTAATTCAGGCGCAAGAGGTGCTGGTCGGCGGCCAACAAATGACGGAAAGTCTCGCCCGCTCAGCTGTAAAACCCAATCTAACTTTCTTTTCCTACGGTGACCTCCAACGTGATCACCTACGTTTTCGAGGCAGCATTTCGGCCTCGCTGCCTTTAACGGGTTTTCAACACAAAAAGAGATTGAGGTGAGCTTTCCTTTTACTTCTGCCGCTCGTTGAAATGTTCGAGGAATATTGTGGAGCTGCATGCCGACACGGGTCACAGTGAGGGAATTACTTTGGACGTTTGAACATGTTGAAAGCTGTGGTAGGCATTTTATCATTAAAGGCAAAGATGGAATAGTAAAGGACCGTATAATACTGTTGAAATCTGAGCGTCTTAATGGTTGGCAGACACCCAATCAACAAGACAAAGCAAGACCGCAAATTCTTGTTTAAATCTGAATGCATCGATAGCCAGTAACCTTCTCTTTCATTAGGGATGAGAGAGATGAAATACGGGGTTATAGTGAAGTTCAGTAGTGGGCACGGTTCCGCTAATCCGCTAACCATTAATTAGCAAAGCTGACTTTTTCCTTAGCTGATTAGCGTTTTTGCTAACTTTGGAAACAGTTAGAGGACCAATTAGCTTCCGCTAAATGTAGCTCCTCCTCCGCTAATTTCAAGTCCACTAAAAAATTCATACAGTTTTATTCTTGTCCGTTGTGGACAGACACAGCACCAGTTGAGCCACATGGCGCAATAATTCCAGGGTTTCCACTTTTGGGTAAATTACGCCTTAAAGTAGGGTAATGGGACAATTATTAGGGGCACTTTTTGGTATTTTAGGGTAATACATCTTCCATTTCCATCTCTTTGAACTCGGGATTTAATAATAAGAACTCGATATTTTCAACTAACGAGAAATAAACTTAAAATAATAAAAAGAAAAGTGTCATTTATGGAAATAAAGTAAAAAATGCGTAAATTTGGGGAAATCTTTGGTAAAATATACGGATTTAGGATAAACTGGAGGCTTCTTTCTCTTCTCTTGTTGTTACTGCTTGTTTGTTTGTTTGTTTTGTTTGTGTTCAACTTTATCATCATCTGATTTTGGCATACTATACCTTTCTGGAAAGCTCTATGTCTAAGCTACAATGTATTTAAATTTCAGATCACTAGGTCTGTTTTTAAGGGTTTTAGTGCCAAAATACTAAACCAAAGCTAAATCCATTTAAAAAGTTAGCGGTTAGCGGTTAGCGTTAGCTTCCACTAATTTCTTTATCAGTTCAGCGGTTTAGCGTAAGCGAAGCTAACTTTTTAGTTAGTGGAGTACCAGTTAGCGAAGCTAACTTTTCGGTTAGCGGTGCCCACCACTGGTGAAGGTGCATACACATCCTAATTCTCAAAATCCAGAATCGCAACACTTGGCGGTGGATATCACCTCGCCCCAGCCCCTTCAGCAAAAAGGTTGACTTTATCACTACGGCAAGAGGTGACACTAATGGTGGATACCAATGAAAGTTCCATCGTGTTCTAATCCTGAAAAATAGCACCGGCAGCTATTACTACCACCCGATAACAACACGCACGGGGAAAATAATGTTATAATATATAGACTGTCTATCGCACGTCCTCCCTCCCGCCCTTTCACTTTCCCCCAGACCCTCACCTGTCTCTGCGTCTTACCAGTCCGCTACTCTGTTGCTCTACGGCTAATGAGGGCTGTAGGCGACTGGCAGATATGAATACTTACAGCTGAACAGAGGCGCCGCGAAACTGTCACTGGCATCCATCTTTTCGATATTACAGTTTTGCCAGCTGAAATAAACTAACGTATTTTATTTCAGCTGGCGAAAAGATGGATACCAGTGACAGTTTCTGAATATACTCCTGAATCTTATCCTTACTTTATCTCAGCGGGAAAAGACACGGCAGCCTCTCCTCGCCTCTAAAACAACACTTTATGAGAAGAGGAGTAAATTGAATATCTCTCGCGGCGCCGGGTTTAGTTCTAAATACTCATACCTGCCAGTCACCTCCAGCCTAATTAGGCGCCGGTGAGCAATAAAGTAGCGGGCTGATGAGGCGCTGCGACAGGCAAGGGTCTGTGGGAGGGTGGGTAGGAAGAGGGTGCCAGACGCATAATCTATATATTATAACGTTCTCTATTCCGTGCGTGTGTTGTTACGGGGTGGTGGTGGTGGTGGTGGTGGTCGTGGTGGTGGTGGTGGTGGGAGAACGAGCCTCTTTAAGGTCTCTCAGCCGGGTACATCTTACATATTTTAATGTAAAAAAATAGCAATTACTTTAATATGAACGAAGGAAAGTTATCCAAGGAAAAACAAACAATTCTGAACACACACACACACACACACACACACACACACACACACACACACACACACACACACACACACACACACACACACACACACACACACACACACACACACACACACACACACACACAAACAAACATCCATACATAATACACAAAATACACACACAAGCAAAATACACAAACAAGCAAAATACAAACAAACGTCCTGCATTCAATGAATTCCAGAAAATTTATAATTTTGTCTCCATGAAAATGAAACGCTGATAAGATCCTTTGCTCTGTCACCATACACACGATCGAGGTTCAATAAGCCTCGAAATTCTTCCTATTGGCGTATTCCGTAACGGGGTTTAAATGGCGGCTCGCGTCGGCAGATTATGGGCTGTCACAGCTTACCAATATTTTCAAACACCTTTTGTACCGGTGTGCTACTTGTCCGGCAGAGACAATGAGAAAATTAGTTACCTCCTAAATGAACTTTCGTAATGGTAAAGGAGACACACCTGACCACCTTAACAGGATTAGCCCCGGCTGAGGCGACAGCCTAAGCTTCTCTGCCCTTCAGTTTTAAACATTTTTAATAATATTAATGATAATAATAATAATAATAATAATAATAATAATAATAATAATGATAATGATAATGATAATGATAATGATAATAATAATAATAATAATAATAATAATAATAATAATAATGATAAATTTGATAATAATGATAATAATAATGATAATAATGATGATGAGAAGAAGAAGAAGAAGAAGAAGAAGAAGAAGAATTGTAATAATAAGTTTTACTTCGTCTTGCGCCATATAAAAATAGGTATAAATATTGAAAAAAATAGGTGCAGAGATATAAATTTGTACGCAACATCTTAAGTTTTGTTGACTACCAAATGAACTGAGCCTTATACAAACGTGTCCAAAAGGTTACAATAAGGTTTCTTTCAACTTTACCCCAACCCTTAAGGATGCACACACTCCTAACACAATAATACTCGCTGACAACTAGACAAACGGAACTCTCAGAGAAACAAGTCGACGCAGCAGCCCCGGACATGGGAAACAAGTCCTCGTGGCGCCAGATCTGATATTTATGAGCCTCTCCTAATGCCCGTGGACGAGGCGGGGCAGCGAAGGCTTCCCAGGGACGAGAGTGGCGCTGATAAATAAAGCCGTGCGGGAGGAGGCGACGCGCTGACCTTGCCCGAACAGACCTGCGTGCCGCTTCCCCGTCACCGCCGCCCATGCGCCTAGAATACACAAATGTCGTCAGTACCGTAAAAGTGCGCCTGCCAGCTGGGTGCATTGTGATCATCAGTTCTAGTGACTCTGGAAGCCTATGGGATATGACTGTCCCTAAATTCAATATTCTCCTCCTTGAAATCTACGAGTTGAGGACTTACAGGAGGATTACGAGTAGAGGGGATGTTACGGGGTTCCGAAATATCCCCGACGACAAACATTAAAAGGCGAACAAAGGAGAACAAAGCTTCGGTCGCTACTGGCGTCTGGGGACAAATGGCTGAGATAGAGTGAGGCGACGGCTGCCTTCCGGGGTGGAGTGGCACGAACGGGGCGCCGTTAGAACCGGTGTGTCTGTTTCTCTTTCGTCCTCAAGTTTAATACGCCCTTGTCCCGACTGATTTGCTTCTTTACGATCTTCAGGAGCGAGGTATATCTCGTTTAATTCTCCCCTTAGGCTTTGATTAACCGAACTTATTATGAAAATCCACCTATCTGTTGAAGAAAGGGTGCCCTAGGCATACTGATATCTCCAGTATTTTTATGTGCATTGTCATAAATTTATGTCTACTTCCAGTTACGTACGTAAACAGATAAAGTTTAGGCCAGGGAAGGGAAGACAACGCGTATATTCGTTAAAAGATAGGCAAGCATTGAGTCCCCCTGCCACAGGATACGAGGCGCGGCACCTCCCCCTCAGTGTACCCAAATGAAGACTCTCCATCCCTCGTGTTTACAGGACACACTTCGCCCTGCGGGGAGCAATGGAACTCGACCTGCCCTCGAGGCCCAAAGGCGGTGTGAACCTCAGCCGGACACTGCGGCCCGCTCAATAGGCCTCGTTAGCATCACCGGGAAGAGGCTCTCATTGCCTGTGGCGGGGCATGTGGGGGGCGTGGCCCGTCTACGCAACCCCCACCTGCAGCGTCCCTTCAAATTCTTCCAGCGCGCTAATACCTCGTTCTCCTCCTCCAGGGCGCCAGGAAGTACTCCGTTCTTTACTCCGTTCTGTATTTGTCTCAACCGTGTTGTCATAAGACCTTCGCATGGCCGGCACGGCAAATAGTTGCTGTTCACACGGTGCTGTCTCTACTCGCACCTCAACAACTCATTGGGATAAGCGAACACATGGCAGCATATTCAAACTTGAGTGTTATGAACGGACTCTGAATCCAAGATGTTTAATTAATGACAAAGAGAAATCTGATTCACCAGCATTTTTACATATCGTCTCCTGGGTCACATTTCGGACAAGCAACTCAAGTAGAGATGAGACGCCACGGTGACGTCAGGCCGAAGACAAACAAGGGCCTCGCGTCCCCTACTCTCTCAAGGCTCACGTTCAATAAATGTTTGCCCGAAGGAGAAGGTAATGGTAGAGTGGCTCTGCCTCGGCGGGGACGAAGAGCAACAACCAAAGATATCAGCCAGCAGGCCTTTGCCTCCTCCACCTTTGTTTCGCCGTTTCTTCTTTATACGAAATGGACCTAAGAGCAATACCGACCAACACGCCCTCGCCCTCCTGACCCCAATACCCTCCACCACGAATGATGCTTGGGCACACAGGCAGCCAAAGAGATCAACCAGCAGACCTTTGCCATCTTCAACTTCGTCTCTTATTCTTCTTGATACGGAGACAAGGGCAAACGCCTCCACGCCTTTGTCCTCCTTACCCAGCAACCCTCGTCTCGGTCCTGCCATCCTTATTAAAGCGAGAAGAGGTCGAAGGGACGCCGACTGCCAGTAGAGAACGCCCACGCCTCTTCTGATCTCTCCCTCTAGCTCTAAACCCTCGTTCCATTTTTCCTAAGCCGAACGGAGCTCAGGAACAGCAGCAGCCAGAGACATCAAGCATTACCCATTCACGGCTCCCCTCACATGCATCTTCCTGCCTTCTTAAACACACTTCCCTGGATTCGTTTTCTTTTCGAAACGAAATGAACTTGATATAATCATAAGGAAAAAATATAAATCTCTCTCCCCTTCATAATCAGAGCAGTTAATCAACAGGAGACTTCCGAATGAGAAAAATAAAAATAATATAAATAAAAAAAAGCCTCGCATTTTCTCATGGCAAAATTATGTCTAGGAGATAAAGTAAATTTCTCTCCCCTTCCTAATTAGAATATAATAATAATGGACTGAGACCAGAAGCAAAGGAAAACATCAACATCCTATCCCCTCAATTATGCTGATCGCCCCGACGCGAACTGAACTTCTTGCAGTAAAATATGTCCCACTAATTTCGGTGATCCTTCAAACTTTGGCGATAAAGAGTCGACGGTAGTGAGGAAGAGGTCATCTCCGCCCCTCGCTTCACGTCTGATTAAGCTGAGTCCTCCAATCTGACTTTCGTGACTTCCTCTCGGTCAACAACGGGAATTGTCGACTCTGCAAGCACGGAAACCGACTCCACTCCTTTCTCCTCAACTTCTTTATCTTCTGCTCATGTCAGTGTGTGTGCGTGTTAACGTGTGTGTACGGCGGAGTGTGAGCGTGCAGTACATGTGTCTAAATATCTCTCTCTCTCTTTCTCTCTCCAATTTATCTTCGTCAACCCCAACATAAGACTAAATTCACCTCGAGCGTTCCACCAGCTGGTTTTCCAACGAAGGTGATCTTTTTTACACAAAGAGGAACCGGTAAGTCCTTCAAAATCTGCTTCCTCTTCCCATTTCTCCTCTCTCATTACATTGGTCCTCCTCCTCCTCCCCCTTTATTTCCCCTTTTCATTTTTCTTTTTGTCACTTCTGCGTTCTCAGTCCATTTTCCTTTTTGCTCCTATTTGTTTGAAATGGCTTCATACTTAATATTTTCTGTCACTTCATAACAATCTCTTCCTCGTTCACAGTATCTCAGCACGTGCTCTTTCATGTTTCCACTTACAAGAGAAGAAAAATCAAAGACAAGGGAAAGTATAAGGGTTCCACAGGCAAAGGTCGCAATATTTTTTCAGTTTTCTGTCCGATTCGTCCACTTTCAAGGACAATAAGCTGAATCAGACGATAAGGGACAAATAATAGTAGTTTTTAGTTTTATGAACCCTTTGAAGGAAGATATAAGGCTGAAAGAGACGAGACGAACAACAAAAAATACATTTTAATTTCATATATGGATCATCCAATTTGAAGGACATTAAGAGGAAAAACACGAACAAAGAATACAAGTCAACTATTATGAGCTCTTGAAGAAAAACTGATGATGTGAAATAGAGGCGTCCAATAAAGCAAATGGATGAAGAGGAGGAAAGCTATTCACTGCAGCAACTGAAAACAGCGGCACGAGACAGCCACCGAGGCACAGCGTGCACCGCGGCGGGCCGTGAGAGGTTGAGGGCTTCTAGAGATTCACTGTTGCTCGTTTTATGATCTTCTGTCTTTAAAAGTTCGCTCACGAATGTCCGCCTTATCATCCTCTCTTATTTCTCTGTTTTTTTCTCCTTTTACCACCACCACTCCACTCCGTTCGTGAACCTTTTTTTTTTTATTGTTATTATTATTCTATTTCTTCTTTATATTTTACTAGATCACTTTTAGTTAATTATTTCCTGATACCCTTCTGTCATTCATCATCATTCTTTTCCTTCTCCCTTTTCCTCGTCCTTAGCATGCCCTTATAATAACCCGCACCAGTGACTAATGGCTTTTAACTGGGACTCGTGACCTCGGCCACCTTTATCCTTTTGTAATTAGCGGGAAACATGTGCCTGACGGGGCCTCGACACGCCTCCGAGACGCTAATTGTGGAAAAGGGGACGGAGGAAGACACCAAGACGGTACTATTTGTCTCTCTCATTCACATCCCGTATTTCTGTCTGGCTGGCTGCGTCTGTTTGTAGATTTGTCTGTCCGTTTGCCCATCTGTCGGTCGGTCTGTTTCCCTGCCTGCCTGCCAGCCTGCCTCCCCCCCCCCCAACCCCATCTCTCTCTCTCTCTCTCTCTCTCTCTCTCTCTTCGTTGCAGTCACACAGTTTGTTAATCGATACTATTCAGAAGTTATAGGCTATGGGGGAGGAGGAGGAGGAGGAGGAGGTGTTGGAAGATGAGTGGCATCGTTTTCAAAAAGCTGCGTGACTTATGGTGAGGACTCGAGTGGCTTGTATGTATTTTTTGTTCTAATGACTTACGGATGACTTATGGTGAGGAATTGTGTGACTTATGGGAAGGCGTTGAGAGATTTATTATTATAGTGAGATCTCTGGACGTCTGCCTGGCACTCCGCCCATACGGCCACTTTCACGACCGTTCGCCGAGACGAACTTGTAAACAACATAAGGGATAAAAAATACACGATTGCCGCGGGTGTTGAGAAGACCAGCGAGCCGCCCCGCCGCCGCCTCGTCGTGCCGCCTCTGTCTGGCACGACCACCCGCGTACACGCCATTAGCAAACTGCTGTGGCTCATCCACTTCTATTCATCTGCGTTTCTTCACACTCTTCCTATTTATAAGCTAACAGGCATCCCATTGCCTGCTCTTTCAGGTTTCCTCTTTTTCTCCTTCTCCTCCTCCTCCTCCTGTCAACGAGGTGTCCACCCCCACTTCCAATAACACGGCAACTTCCTGAACACAAACACACGTCCGCAATGAAGTGTCACCGACCTCACAATATTCTCAACCAAATGCAACGAGTCGTCTTAATGTCTTGATCTTTGGCAGCACACACGTGACCACTCTTTGGTAATAATAGTGGTATATGTCTACAATTCTTTCGCGGAAATGTAAGAAAATAAAGTAATTTAAGCAGCCCCAGAGAGTAAAAATCTCCTCTGCTTGACTAGAACTTCACGCGACATTACCTTGTTTTATCTAATCTTTGGAATGTCAAGGTGTCTATGAACCTATGATTTAGATTTCTTTTCGTGTGTGTGTATCTAATACATTCTTTGTAGAGCACCATGTAGGAGGAAGGTTTGTTATCAGTATATAAATAGCCTTTACTCTGTTCTCTACCATGAAAAAAGTGGCAAGAGCATCATCATCATCATCGTTGGCATCGACACTGGCAGACACCCTTGGCGTTTTCAAACAGCACCATTTACTGTTTCCCTTTCAAACCGCCGCCTATCAGAGTGACCATCAGACGCCTGCCTCGCCCACCTGCTACATAGCGGCGCGGCTGTTTCCTCCTCCAAAAGGAAGACTGTGTATACAGGTCGATGGAGTACTCTCGCCTTCCCGCCCGGCTCGAGAGGGACACTAACAAACAAGACAGAATAAACAAGATTTTTTATCAGGATGCTGTAAGAAAACACGATAATAAAAAAAAAAGTTTACATGCTGGCAGAGATCGGATGCGTGACATACAAAAAAAATATATATGATGAAAAAGTAAAGAGTAAATTTTAAGTCGGATTATGCAACATGCGCCTGAGGCGTAGTGTAGAGGAAAAGGTGTGATGGTAGAAATACCGTGCACATATTAGGCCAGTTATTGGAAGCTCGTATTCGGTTACAAGACTTTCATCGCACGAGACTCTCTCTTTCTCTCTCTCTCTCTCTCTCTCTCTCTCTCTCTGAACACTGAAAACACCACTAATTCGACGCGGGTTCTGAAAGTTTTGACATTCCCACTCGGCCACGGATGCGGCGCGCCAACTCGCTGGACAATTCTGGCGGAAATGTATCCCTTTTTACAATTCACTTTGAGCCAGCCTCACTAACTCCAGCTACTAATTCGAAACATTATCTCTAGTGGGCTTTGGCGGTGTGGTGGTGGTCAGTCAGCTCTCTTAATGCTGATCAAAATGCTGAGTCTGGCGTTTTGTTCTGACGGGCAAAGCTCACCCAGTTTGGTGGATGAAGAGAGAGTCGGCTGAGGTCACTTGGACATGCACGTTTAAGCCCCACCTAGACTAAATGCTTCCCTGCAGAATCTTCTCATTATTACCTCTGATCACAGGAGTGTGTACTCGGGAAACCCAAAAAAGCCTGCCGTTTGTATTTGTGTGTTGGGGGAGAGAAAGGGGAAGAGTGCATATTTGGGCCTCATGGAGGGGTGCAGTGTTGTCTCTGTAAGCCACTACCATCCTATTATATAAGATCTCGAGGCAGGTGTGTTACAGGGGAACTTTTATAAAAAAAATATTTTACGAATTACTGGACGTCACGAGCACAAACAGCAGGCATGAAAAATGGATGATTCCTCAGGTGCACTTCCCTTTAGGTTTCCATCCCCTATTGATTCTTTTCTCCCTCTCCTTTGATTTCTTTATTTTCTTCCTTCCGCTCATGTATTCTATTTTCTCCTCATCTTCCTTTGCTCCCTCCTCATCCTTTTCATACGTCCTACCTTATTTTAATTCTTCTCCTTCTCTATCCTGTCTTCTCCTCCGCCTCCTCTCTCATCAGATCCTATACCATTCTTATGACCTTCATTGAAACATACATATTCTATATATCTGTTTCATCTGTTTCATTCACATACATTATTGAATTTGCAAATCAAATTTCCCTGTTTCCTTATATCTTGTCACTTATATGGTGCCTAAACTTTGCACCTGAATGCCTGGGCAATCAGAGTAGGTGTCATGCTTAACCGGGACACAGTGAACATGCCTTTGGGGAGGCGGTGGACGAGTGGTTAACGTGACAAGCCGCGTCCATGACGGAGCGGGTTGGTGCCCCGCCCACAAGCTGGGATTTTTCAGTCACCACCGAGTGGCCTAGACTACGCATATGCTGTCCAGAACACCACCTATCAATAAGGACTCTAGATTCTCTAATAGAGAGGATCCTTGATGAGCTCCGGGGATCAGCATGAGCTAAACAAGATGGCACCACTATAAACATTTACCTGCGCCACAACGGGCTGGGGCCGACCATCAGACCCCACAAAAAAGTCTACCGGCGCCATAGGCGGAAACAATACACACACACACACACACACACACACGCGGTGGCTGAGTCGTCAGAGTAACGGCCTCGTGTTCAGGAGGACGCGAGTTCAATCCCCGCCCAGTGCCACCAAGCTGGGATTTTTCAGCCGCCGCCGAGTGGCTTAAAACTACCCACATGCTGTCCAGAAGACCACCTATCAACCCGGACTCTAGATTCTAGGACCAAAAATGAGCTCTGGGAGGGCAGCATGAGCCAATGCAAGATGGCGCCACTATAAACACTCGCCTGCGCCAGAACGGGCTGGGCCGACCATCAGGACCCACCGGAAAGAAGCCTTGGACCGACCATCAGGATCCACCGGGAAGAAGCCTACCGGCGCAATAGGCAGCAATGTAAAAAAAAAAAAAAAAAAAAAAAAAACCACTCATCTCATCCCCCCTCTGACTCTTTTATGCCTGTTATGAAGATTCTTCAAAATGATGTTTTCTATGCCCTCTCTGGCGTCAATCCTCAGAAGGTTTATGGACCTAATGGAGTGCCTCCTATTGTCCTTAAAAACTGTGCCTCCGTACTGTCACCCTGCCTGGTCAAACTCTTTCGCCTTTGTCTGTCAACATCTACCTTTCCTTCCTGCTGGGAGTATGCCTTCATACAGCATGTGCCTAAGAAGGGTGACCGTTCCAATCCCTCAAACTACCGTCCTATACCTTTACTTTCTTGTCTATCTAAAGCTTTTGAATTAATCCTTAACCTTTCCACTTCTGGCCTTCTATCTGATTGCCAGTATGGGTTCCGCAAGGGGCGTTCTACTGGTGATCTCCTTGCCTTCCTAACTGACTCTTGGTCATCCTCTCTTAGCCGTTTCGGTGAAACCTTTGCTATTGCGCTGGACATATCAAAAGCTTTTGATAGGGTCTGGCACAAATCTTTGCTTTCCAGACTACCCTCCTACGGTTTCTATCCTTCTCTCTGTACCTTTATCTCCAGTTTCCTTTCTGACCGTTCTATTTCTGCTGTGGTAGACGGTCACTGTTCTTCCCCTAAACCTATTAACAGTGGTGTCCCACAGGGTTCTGTCCTATCTCCCACTCTCTTTCTGTTGTTCATTGATGATCTTTCCAAAACGAACTGTCCTATCCATTCTTACGCCGATGACTCCACTCTGCATTACTCAACTTCTTTTAATAGAAGACCCACCCTACAGGAACTTAACGATTCAAGGCTGGAGGCAACAGAACGCTTAGCCTCAGACCTTACTATTATTTCCGATTGGGGCAAGAGGAACCTGGTGTCCTTCAACGCCTCAAAAACACAGTTTCTCCACCTATCCACTCGACACAATCTTCCAAACAACTATCCCCTATTCTTTGACAACACTCAGCTATCACCTTCTTCAACACTAAACATCCTCGGTCTATCCTTAACTCAAAATCTCAACTGGAAACTTCATATCTCATCTCTTACTAAATCAGCTTCCTCGAGGTTGGGCGTTCTGTACCGTCTCCGCCAGTTCTTCTCCTCCGCACAGTTACTATCCATTTACAGGGACCTTGTCCGCCCTCGTATGGAGTAAGCATCTCATGTGTGGGGGGGCTCCACTCACCCAGCTCTCCTTGACAGAGTGGAGTCAAAGGCTCTTCGTCACGTCAGCTATCCTCCTCATGCTGATAGTCTTCTACCTCCTAAATTCCGCCGCCATGTTGCCTCTCCTTCTATCTTCTATCGATATTTTCATGCTGACTGCTCTTCTGAACTTGCTAACTGCATGCCTCCCCCCCTCCCGCGGCCCCGCTGCACACGACTTTCTACTCATGCTCATCCCTATACTGTCCAAACCCCTTATGCAAGAGTCAACCAGCATCTTCACTCTTTCATCCCTCACGCTGGTAAACTTTGGAACAATCTTCCTTCATCTGTATTTCCTCCTGCCTACGACTTGAACTCTTTCAAGAGGAGGGTATGAGGACACCAGGGATGGCCCGAAGGGAATGCAGTTGGGGGGGGGGTAAGGTAAACTATGACCAACTCAGTCATTTTATGACCAACTCCAAACTGGCGAGCGAAGCGAGCCATTCAGCGGGGGGGTTTTTAAAACTCACCTTTTTTAGGGGCATTTTTAAGGCCTAAGTAGGGACATTTATGAGTCTCAGATGCTTTTCATTTGCATTTAACTTTAAGAGTATAATAATTTTGGTCATGGGGGCGGCTGCTCTCCCAGGGTCATTAAGTCATTCTGCGTACCCTTGTCTAAAGTGTCATTTGTTGATATTGTTACTGTTGTGTTGCTGCCACTGCCAGTAATGGCTTATGGCTCAAGGGGTTTGTCGTTAGTGGAGCAGGTGAACTTGCTCCGGAGTTGAGGCTCCGGCTGGACCATCCCTGCTCTCCGAATGGACCCTGATCTGATCCCTTCCCACTGTTCCCAGGGCTTCCCTCCTGGACCATCACTCTCTTAAATAAAAAGAAAAAAACCCTTAAACTTTTATTTGACCATCTGAGGTGACCTCAGATGGTCAAATAAAAGCAGTGAGGTGGGTGAGTGGTGAGCGTGTTGTGGTTACGTTCTCGGGGTGCCGAGTTCCAACCATACTACAGTCTACAGGCAAACCCTTATTCACTGCCGAGTGTCTTAAAGCTATCCACATGTCACCATCTACTCCACCTGGAGCACATAATGTGCATGGAAGGATTTGGAGGATCACCCAAACATACCCAGCGCTAACCCCTGCAGGAGGCTGGTTCAAGAGTGATGATACTGAGCCAGTATACAGTTCCGAATAACGCAGTCGGGCCATCCATGCTCCCTGATCCCTCCCCGCCTGTGGCCATTCCTGCCTAAAAAAAAAAAAACTCAAATTTTTGACCAACTCACTAGGACTTTTTGACCAACTCCGACCAAACATTGGGGGGGGGTGACCCCCCCCCCGCTCGGGCCATCCCTGGAGGACACCTCTCCTCCCGAAATTGACTTTTCTTTTTGGACACTCCTTTGACCTCTATTCAGGAGCAGTAAGTAGCGGGCTTTTTTTTTTTTTTTTTCTTTACGCCCTTGAACAGTTTCCTTAGCTTAAAAAAAAAAAATGGTTAGAGCGCTGCGCTGCCAGGCTTCACAGTCTGACAGGGCGGCGGTTCGAGCCCGCTCAGGCCGGATTCTTTCCGTTGACTAGGAGTGGTTACTCTCCCCCCTTGAGCAAGGGGGATGGGGTGTGTGGTGTGTGAGGTCCTGGCAGTACCCATAGATCGACTAAAAAGACCACTTTCTCATGTCGGGAGGGTATCTGCTATTGATTACGAGTCCAACTCGTGATGTGACCCTACTGAGCCATCCAATGGTGGTCTGGGATCATCAAAAGGTTAAGAACCCCTACACGAGCAGGGAAGTAAAGAGGAGGAGATCGGTAAGAAAACAAGGTAAATTAGGATGTGAATAGGGAAGAGAGAATAGGCAATGGCGAGGGTGTGGGTGGTGGGACAGCGTCAGGTAAAAAAAGGGCTGAATAGGGTGGAAGGACAGGGTGTGGGCTGCGTGGGTGGAGGGAGGTGCGTCGAGAGGCAGGATGAGGTGGAGCAGGTAATGAAAGGCGGATGCACGGCGCCAAGAGAAAGGACAACCGGACAGTGTAGTGTAGGAGTGACTGAAGGGCATCAGGAGTGTATGGGGGATGTAGGGGCGGGCTGTAGAGGGGGAGGAAGACAGGCGGGTATGCAGGGGAGAGTGGGGTGTTGTGGGTGGTTGCTAAGTCACGGTGTTTGTTAGCAGAAGGAATAATTTGACCCGGGCCGGCAGTATGGACAGGCGGATCGGCAAAGGCAGTTTATTTTACGGGAAGGAAAGGGAGAATGTGTATTGTGAGGAATGTTCCATCTGGGTGTTGTCCGTGACGAGACGAGACGATAGATAGTAGATAGAAAGAGGAACGAGACTGACAGACAAACAAAACTACATGCAAAACCACACCGACATACCCCAACACCCTTCTTTTTGTACATGTTTTTTTTTTAATTACTTTTTTCTGTATTTTTTTAAGATTTCATTTACTTGTAACCTGTAAATTTCCAGCCTGACAGCTCCAAATACCTAATAAACTATTCATTATTATTATTATTATTATTATTATTATTATTATTATTATTATTATTATTATTATTATTATTATTATCATTATAACAATTATTATTATTATTATTATTATTATTATTATTAGTAGTAGTAGTAGTAGTAGTAGTAGTAGTAGCAGTAGCAGTAGTAATAGTAGTAGTAGTAGTAGGTAGTAGTACTAGTAGTAGTAGTAGTAGTAGTAGTAGTATTTGTAGTAGTAGTAGTAGTAGTCTACTACACATACAAGCACTGACAAAGTAAAGTGTAGAAAAAAATATAGCAATGTAACACTGAACCATTAGCGACTAACAGAGAACACAACACTTTCACGCAGGAAATAGCTGCTGGACTGACTGACTGATGAAAGAAACAATAAAGACAGGAAGCTCTGAAAAGTTTCATGATTGGAGGGACATTTTAAAATGGAGAGAATAGGGAAATGGAAGGTAGAAGTGAGAGGAAAGGTAGGGGTTAAAGGTAAGGTCCCTCCCCGTCGTCCTTAGCCCTTAAACGGTAGCGCCCAAATTGACTCACACTAGTGGAGCCGTGACTCCATTTGGACCCACTGCAAAAATATTTAAAAAAAAATATATGGATCATCTTTATTGAGTTACACTGCATCAGAATTGAAAAAGAAAACGTATTGTAGGACAATGAAAGTAAAAACAAGGAAATTTATGATCATATTTAATTTTCATGATTTATTACAAAAAAATTATTGAAAAAAATAGTGACTTTGCCATATAATGTATAAACAAGAATCCTTCGAAGAGAAAAGTAAGAAAATTTAATATTCTCTAACTAAAATGGTTGCTCTTTCAAGTAAATGGCATAAAAAGTCTATCCTGCAATCCAAATGTGGTGCTCTGACCAAATGAAAATGAACAATTCTTGCATGTGGTTTTATAAATAAACATGTAAATAAATAAATAAACACAAAATGCATACACACAAAATAATTTATGATAATAACATTCCTTGAATATACCATTAGAAATAACTGAAAATGATAATATGTATTTTTTTCTTTCGTAAATAAGCAAGTAAATAAACAGAATATGCATATCAGCAAAATTACCTATGATCAAAATACAAAATATATTTTCCGTGAATATACAAACATTTATTTACATATCTTGGCAGTCTGTGCAGTAGATCTCATAGTGTCGCTGACAGGTTACCTTGTTGCACCTTGCGCAAACTGTTCTACATTTGCTAGCAGTCTTCCGAGGGCAAATGTGGCACCTTTTCTTGCCTGATGGTGGTGTAGGCTGCTGGACTTAACTTCAACAATGTTGAAGCAGCTTTTGATAGTTGTCACCAGTGTTCTGCTGAGGTTAGGATTCTCCAGCCTCTTCATAGCACATGGTTTTGCCATTTCCATGGCAAGTTGGTGCATGAACAACCGACGAAACCTATCACTATGAGCGGTTGCTTTCCCAGAGAACTCTTATCAAGTCCCACAGAACATATTTAGCATGAGGTATGGGTACTAAGGCCCTGTATATCATATATACAGGCCTATAAACAATGTTGTCCCTCCCTACGTTCCCCCTAAAAAAAATTACACAAACGGACGGTGTGGGTCCACCTGGCGTCACAGCCCTTACTTAAGATAGAAGGAGCAACTCCAGCGTGGAGCACATCTGTTTCCCTCAAGGTCTGATGACACACTGACGATCGACTCTCCCACACAAGCTTTGTAGCAAGGCGCGAGTGAAAAAAATAGCGCGCCTTTCAAAACCAGGAAGTCGTGACTCCACCTGGCGTCACGTTCCCGTTTAAGAGTTAGGCAGGCAGAGTCACCACACCTGGACGGATGAAGAGGGAAAGGAAAATAAACACTTCCTCATCGCGACTTCCTTCCTGTTCACTTCAACAGGTGTTTTTCACCTGAAGATTCCCAATTTATTTTTTTAACTTTTCATTTGTTTGTGTTCTCTCTTTCACCACCGTACATTAAGCAGTTTTCATTTATAACAGACCACGCCTTCCTAACAACTTCTTGCATGCGACTTTTCTCTAGTTATTTTTTCCCTTTTTTATTCCATACTCAAAAGTTTCACAACAATTCAGTATCTTGTATTTATACTCTTGTCGTGTGGCTGACTCATTTCCTCAGCCCACGCCAGGCAATTGTTCGCTCCCAGGGGTTTGTCTACTCCCCTCAACAACTGACGTGTGACGTCCCGTAAGGCACCAAAATTTGCTTCTTGTTTCTCATTAACAATGCCCTCAGGGACACACCGCATCGCTTGAAATACGTTGACGACAGCACCTTGGGCATCCACGTCAACAATAGGGCTCCAGACTATGCACCTCTTCAAGTGTTGCTCGACAACCTTCAGGCATGGACGGTGGACAACAGTGCCACAATCAACCACACAAAGACCGTGGTGATGCACGTTTACACCTCCAAAAGAGGAGTGCCACCTCCGCAGCTGTCATTTGGCTCACAGCACCTCCAGGTTGTCCAGTCTACCAAACTACTGTGGACTACCAGCTCAACTGGAAGCAGCACGTCACCAACACCGTTAGAGCAGCCTACTACAAGCTGTTACATGCTGCGAAGACTCAGGGGCTGGGGGCACCAGCTGCTGAGCAGTGCAATATACACACATCATTTATACTGTCAAAACTCATGTATGCCTCCCAGGCGTGGTCATCCTCCCTTATTCTCACCCAACAGCAGCAGCTTGTGAGGGTTCAGAAGACGGCGCATTCAGGATAATTTTAGGCCCTGCTTACCACACCTATGACAATGCCCTGACCACCCTGAGTCTCCCGAGGCTCTCTGACAGGTACCAGGACGCCCTCAGAAAATTCGGCATCACCTTGCTTCACCATCCTCGCCACCGCCACCTCCTGCCACCCGAGGCACCTCCCCAAACCCGTTTCACCAGGCACCACAATAAACTTATCCCCTTCAGTGCGCCGCGAACCGACCGTTACAAACCAAGTGCAGTGCCGGCGATAGTGCGGATGATAAACAATATCTAACAGTAATAGCCCTGTCAACCCAAAGGGCTGCGATATAGATTAGCACGTCTCCGCTATCCTCTCTGCCCCCATCACACTACCCTCCTTTTCCCTTTTTTTAACTATTTTTAGCATTCCCGAAACCTTCTTAACCATTCCCCCTACCCCTTCTCTCTCCTTTTGGTGTAGCCTTGTATTAGTTCTTTGAACATAAAAACGTGAGGAGTCTGCAAGAGGCCAGTTGGCGATTAACTATCTGTATATTTTCAGCCTAACGGCTGCCATAACTTAATAAACCTGTTACTATTATGCGCATCCACGTCATGGCTTTATGTGTCTCTCCCTCAAGCTGTCCTCTTAAGTAAACCCTTGACGCGCCCTTTGCTCCCCCCACCCCACCACTCCTTCCCCTTCACCCCCAACACTTCCATTCACAAACAAACATATTTAGTTGAATAAAGAGACACCACAAAAACCTACACCCATGCAATCCTGTTTAGCCTCCACTTGCTCGATTATTTTATGTATGTCTGCTATATTCTGATGTTTTCGTCTACCTGCAAATCTTTGTCTTCCTTCCTCCCCCCCAAAAAGAAATGTTATATGGAAAAAATGCGAGGAGCACCCCACAACTCGTCACTTTCCTCCTTAATGAACCCGCTTTGAACCCTCAGTGGCGGCCATCAGCGTCTTCATGTGAACTCCATTGTCGTGACGCAGGAAAGGAAACATGACAAGAGCAAGCAAAAGCAGGAAGCTGATGAACGCCGCTTCTCTAAAAACATTTCCTTGTCCTTGTCCCGCGTTTTCCCTTCTTCGCTGCATATTTGTCTTAAAGCAACAGTTACATGCACGATCTCTCGCCTCTCCCTGTTCCTCTCTCTCTCCCTCTCCCTTGGCGTGGTACTTGAAGCTACAGCAAAGCTGCAAACTCTGCCTCGATTTTTCGTGCATCGGCAGCCGAAAAGTGTGCATGAAAATTTGCTAAAATGGAATATGTCCAAACAATTAATTCTCCCGCACAAACACAAGGATGGAATAATTTGAATATGCATGGGTCTAGTGTGTAGCTTTTAGGTTACTTTTTAATTGGCAATTTGAGAGGGAAGGTAATATCTTTCCTCCTGTCATTATGTAAGGCAAATAATTGCCCAGTACTAATGTAAAACTTGTTGAAGTATTGGTTTTGTCGTGTATAGTAACTACAAATATGTGATGCACTGATTCGCGTAGCAAACCCCTCCCGGACAGGCAATATACGCGAACATAATTTGCATACCATTTTCATAAGATTTAAACTCTGGAAAATGCTCACCAACAATATCGCGGCTATAAACTGTTGAAAAAAACTGCCTTCGTTAATATATTTCCCTTTAATGAACCAATTATTTCTGTAGGCATTATATTTTAATGCTCCTCTCCAATTTTCATACAATTCACACACACACACACACACACACACACACACACACACACTTTCATACACACACAGTAATATACACTTCACGTATTCTTAATACATCATATGCGTTATCCTCCTCCTCCTCCTCCTCCTCTTTCTCCTCCTTTTCCTCCTCCTAACTGTTCTCATTACCAGAACTTCCTGATTCACTGCACAATTATAGAAAACTCATTTTTTTTCAAAGCCTCTTTGGTAAGTTTTTGCATTCACGTGAAGTCTGAATCAGCCAGTCTGACAGCTGCGTATTAAACCTCACGGAAGCGAGGAATTGCAAGTAATAAAAAAGTGAAGCCAGACGAAGGAACACACAAATTAGAAATAAACTTTATATACAGGTAAAAAAAAAGTTGCCGCTCATTTTTTTTTCCTGTCACTGTTATCGCTGTGTGTCATGCATGCCAATCTACTGTCACCTGTACTCTTGCACCTGTCACTTCCATCTCTGTCAGCGGCGCCAGCTCTCTATCTGCCCCTCTTGTCACACTCACTAGTCCCTGTCACCTTCATTTTCCCCACCCTTGTCACCCTTGTTGTGGACTTGGCACTCTCACCATTGTTTCTCTCCTCTTCTTATCCTTGCTCCTCCTACGGTATCCTTCGTTTCTTTTCTTTATTTTTTACCCCTTCATTTCTCGTGTCCTCGCCTCCCCTTCCCTCTTCAGTCTTCAACTCGCTCACCCGTTTTTGAACTTCCGTTTATTCCGTTCTCACTTTATTTAATCACCTTTGTCCAAGTTTTCTTTTTTTCACCTTAGCTTCTTACTCTTGTTACCGTTTCTTAATCTTCGTTTTTTATCTGTTGTCCCCTTCCTTTCTCACTCTTCTCTTCTCCCTTTCAGTGTTGTTCCTATCACCTTTACCCGGTCACCTGCCACTTTCGTCGTGATATTGTGCTTGTTTCTCTTGCGTTCACCTTCCCTATGATTTTACTCATCGCACGCACCCTTCTACTTGTAACAGAGAAATACTGCTGATAAAAACAAGGATTTTGATATAATTTTGGGGGTGAAGAAAGAGTATTTAACCGTCGCAGATATACGACTGATATCCTTTATTTTGACGTAAAAGGCTGTTACTTCGACAAGATTCATTGTTGTTCCCACACACGGGACTGATAACGCTTGAGTTCTGGGCAAGGAATCTTCTCTCTCTCGGCCAATGGAACAGTTTCGTGCCCATGTAGCATCGGCGGTGTCGGCCAATTCATCGTCTAATTAAGGGAAGTGGCGGGGAGGTCCACGCCCCGGCCCTCGACGCCCCTCGGCCGACAGCAAGCAGTTGGCCAGGTAGGAGGAGAGGCGGTGTCTCACGGCCTGTCCTTGTGAGGCGTCAGGAGGAGACATCCGGATAAAAAAATGAAGATATCTTTTCAGGCACGTCACAAGAGGGAATAGCGGGGGAGTCTCTTGCAGCGCGTGACCAGAGGGAAAAACGAGGGTATGTCTGGAGGCACGAGAACCGGGGAATAAAGAGAAATGTGAGAGGTGTCCTTCCTTTCCTACTCAAGATGGATTACTGTATATACATTGTCTTACTCTATATACAAACTGGTAGACAGCATACACTCCTACTGTCCTACACCTGGGAAAGTAGGAAGTATACACACACACACACACACACACACACACACACACACACACACACACACACACACACACACACATACACACACACAAACGCACACGGTAGTATGCAATTTAAAGACATGAACAACACTCAACAAAGTTACATCTATATAGCGTAAGCTTGTCTTCCTTTTCACCGCTGGCTCTCCCTTTGGTACCGCTTGATGGAAAAAAAATAAGCATCAGTAAAAAGGTGAAGCTTGTGAATAGATAGACTCGTTGGCAAGAAAAATCTCCTTAGGGAGGCGCGCCTTTGAACCACTGCACAAACTCAACGAGAGAGAAACGTGAAGCCTGCGTGAATAAATATAATGAAAAGTTACGTAGTGGGAGGAGCGCCTGTTTAACGCATAAATAATGGATTTGAGTGAAAAAAGGAGCGGACCTGAGGGCGGAGTGTGTGAGTGTGTGTGTGTTGACATTTTTTCCAACTTTACAGACAGAATATATAAAAAGATATACAAAAGAATCAAACACTAATGACAGTGTACACATTCGCAAAGATAAAGTCATATATGCTAACACACACACACACACACACACACACACACACACACACACACACACACACACACACATGCATGCACAAACAGAATAATCCATCAATGGAATCGGCAAATATTCAATAGAGACAGCTGAAAAAAATAACATTCCGATACACGGATAATAATAAAAAAAATATATATATAGTACGTTGCGATACAAATGATAGGAAAAATTACGAGAGAAAAGAAACAGGCAATTAAGAGGGATATTTACGTGAGTGAGTCCAAGGGAAACAAAGATGTTGCAAGGTTCCCTCCTACTCCACTTTGCATTATCCCATTTTGACCGAAATAACTGTTTATAATGGCGGCTAAACAAGAGTATTTGTTGCTCTCTTGGATTCTTACGGGCAGAAAAAGCACACGTTGTCCCCGCTGGGATATGCCTGCGGAGGGGACAGTGAGGGATGGGATGGGAAGAGATGATGAAAGGGAAAAGGCAGTGGGGGAAAAGGAGTAAAACCAATGTGTTTATAGGAATAGTACAAAAATATTAACAGGGAAAGGAAGGAAAGAGGTAGTAGTAGTAATACTGGTGGTTAGGGAAGAGAAAATGGATGAGGAGAAAGAGGTGTGTGAGGTGGGAAGAGCAGAAAGGGGGAAAGGAGGAGGAGGAGGAGGAGGAGGACGAGGAGGAGGAGGAGGAGGAGGAGGAGGAGGACGAGGAGAATAAGGAATACACATAGATGGTGGTTGTGGTGGAAGAAGAGAAGGTAAAATGAGAAATGGGTGAAAAAAAAAAAGAAAAAAAAGAAAAAAAAGAAGAAGAGGAGGAGGAGGAGAAGGAAGAGAAAGGGGAGAAGGAGGAGGACGAGGAAGAAAAGGAGGAGGAGGAAGAGGAGGAGGAGGAAATCAATCAACCAATCAATAAATCGACTCTATAACAGAGATTCAAAAAAATCATCAGCAAACACAACTGTACAGCTACGATAAGCACACACACACACACACACACACACACACACACACACACACACACACAAAGAAAAAAATAAATAACAGGGGAAAAGAGGACGGAACAATAGGCTGCCGAAAGTCATTACACACAGAAACAACATTTGCTCTGCCGTGGGAAGGGAAAGAAAGAGAGAAAGAAGACGGGAAGAGAAAATGGTGTGTGTGTGTGTGTGTGTGTGTGTGTGTGTGTGTGTGTGTGTGTGTGTGTGTGTGTGTGTGTTATAGCATTTCTGTGTGTGGGATGGGGTGCGGAGGCGAGGTAAGAGAGGAGGTGGGCGCGAGGAGGGAGAGGAAATAAATGGAGAGAGGAAGGAGGAATGCTATCAGTGAGACTAGGTTGATTTAAGAGAAAGAGAAGGGAAAAGGGAGGAGAGAATAAAGGCTAACAGAAAGAGCTTGATCAGGTAGGGAGTGGGTAAGGAATACTTTTTGGGAGAGGGAAAAAAATGAGGAGTGTGGGTGCGTTTCGGAAAGCGGAGGCAGGAGTTTGGGAAGTTATCGGATTTAAAAGGGGAGAAAGAAGATTTAACAGTGGGAAAGGAAAGTAGAGAAAAGTAGAGATGGGTTTCTAGGGAGAAGAGAGTTCAAGGAAGGAGGGTAAATGAGGATGAAGGGAATGGTTGGAGAAGGGTGAAGGCAGAGTTGGGGGTGAGAGCCCTTTGGGAGAGGGAAGAAAAGGGAGGAGAGGCGAGAGGAGAAATATACGGTGGGACAGGAGAGCAGGGGAAAGGGGGAGGTTTTGAGAAGGGATGGGAGGATTTTCAGGGAGGTGGCAGAGGTTGAGGTGGAGGGGAAGGTTCTGGGGGTAGAGGGAAGGGCTCTGAGTCAACACCGCCCCTCACACCCAGCGTTTACATAACCAACGTGCATACACGCATGCAAACACACACACACACACACACACACACACACATGAATATATAAAGGCATGCAAACACACATAAACAATGAAAAAAACGTAAAATCTCGAAATCCTCAGTTTGAAATGGAAAGAAAATGAATGAGAAAAGAAAAATACGGAGAGGTTAAATAAACATCAAAGTTGCAGGCTTGAAAGTTAAAAAGAAAGTAAAAAGATCAACAAGCATCAAAGGAATAACATCAAAATAATTAAAACATGCATTACGACTTACTGAAAAATTCTTACGAAAAAAATGGGTCTGCTATCGCCATACAATAATAAAAGCTGTGCGTGTTGTGTGTGTGTGTGTGTGTGTGTGTGTGTGTGTGTGTGTGTGTGTGTGTGTGTGTGTGTGTGTGTGTGTGTGTGTGTGTGTGTGTGTGTGTGTGTGTGTGTGTGTGTGTGTGTGTGTGTGTGTGTGTGTGTGTGTGTGTGTTTGTGTGTATTCAAAACTTTACCGACGGCGACAATAGTACTACCTGAAAATGTCCTTCACACACACACACACACACACCACTCCTGTAGCTCAATGGTATAGCTTTGCGCTGCTAGGCTTCGCGGTTTGGCAGGCGGAGGATCGAGTCCCGCTTTGGCCGGAGGAGCGGTTACTGTTCCCCCTTGAGCAAAGGGGATGGGATGTGTGAAGGTCCCAGCAGTATCCAGAGATCGACTAAATTGAGCCTTGCTCTAATCGGAAGGGTATTTGCTGGCGACGAAAAGTCCAGCTCGTGATCAGCCCGTGGGTAAATTACACATACACAATACGGGAAGGCAAAACTCGACGCATTGAAAGTTTTCATAAAAGATGAAAGAATTAAAACAGAGCTCAGCGCACTGGTTCCTCCCCCAAGTTCTTAAAAAAAAAAAAAAAAAAAAAGATAATGCACTTCCTTCAACGTTTCCTGGGGGAGGAAAGAGAGACTGCATGCAGGAGCAGGAAGACCAAACCAGCCAGAGTGGCCCCAGAACACGAGGGGAAAAATAGAAGCCGATTTGCAAGGCGGTTTTGTGTAGTTCAGCATTTTTTTTTTTGGGGGGGGGGGAGGGGGGGGGGGTTAGAGAAAAAAAATAAGCCAGTTTTATTTTCGTTTTTTGCATTCAAGGAGGAGGGATGTGTTTCCCATAAATGTTTCTTTGCAGATGAGCCGCGTAATCCTTGTCCAATTTAGCTGTTGTCTGTTAGCTGGTTTTCACGAGGAAACGTTTCAGCCTCAGCAATTTTTTTTTTTTTCGAAAACAAGTGTATAAGTTGAAATAGGTCAGCCATGTGCTCCCCAAAAAATCTTTCTTTCACGATGCGCTGCGTAATGTAAGTCCTATAAACATCAAATATTCACCCAATCGAATAAACGAAAATAAGAGGAGGAGCCTGGCAAAGATAACAACAGAGGACAGATGCTGACGGCCGTACCATAAGGCAGCCTCTTCGACTACAGAAGCTCTTCGGCCAATTTCTCATACCATAGTCTTCGAGGGGCTCTCTCCGTAAGCGAAGGAAAAGTGTTAAGGGGCGAAATTGTTGGAATCTGGCAAGGGGTCGAGATAGGCACATCTTCGTCAGCCCCTTCGCATATTTTATGCGTCAATTCTGCATTTCTCTCATTAATATAGTAATAAATGATCCAGGAAATATAGTAAAACGTATTTGATCTAATATGAATCTGCAAAAGTTTTTTTTAAATACATGATTTAAAGTTTTGTTTAAGACTTAAGGATTGTATCATGATTTTTAACCCTTGCCGAGTTGCCGTGTCAACACGCCTGCTTGGTCAACTCAAGGAGCTAGGTAGTCTTTTCCTATAGCTCCGATGGGGCTCGAGCACTTTTCTAACGGCCCCTTGCTTGACGGGATGGTAGCGAGGGGCAGAGAAGTGATAACGCCGGGCACATGTGGACTCCTATCCCTGGTTGTGTGCGTGGAGAGGAGAGAGGTGGAAACCAAGGGCTGCTGACGTCACTCCCCATCCCCAAGGCCTCCCGTCTCGTAGGTCTCGTGGAAACACGGGCCGCGCAGAGATGCCAACCCTATCACTCACGCTATGTTCCCAATTATACTTATATTTGCCTTTCAATCAACCATTTTTTTTGTGATTATACATTGAAAAATATGTATGATTACTAATATATGTAAAATGCTCCAATTATCAATATTTCCGAGTTCAACCCAAATCAATTTATGCCGCAAAAGGAGAAGAAAATTAAGTGACCTCATCAACACTTATCATCAATCTTGCCGTCATGAGGAGCCGCATAACCCCAGTTAACAGTCCACCCCCTTCAGCATATGCGACGAAAAGTAAAGGAAATTGAAGGCCGCGGCCGCTAAAGATGATCACAGAGGATTGTACGTGTAAAGGCTTAGAGATTGCGAGAACTGCGTTCGCCTCCAATGCCGAAGGTTCAGGATAGAAAATGATAGGTATCTCAGGAAGTGGGAAGGCAAACACTTGTTATTTAATAAACCTAAGGTTAAGTTAGCAAGTTAATAACACTAACATAACTCCTCCAACACGTACAGTAATCTAACCGTCTAGCGTCCTCTCCACACAAATGATACTACCTAAATACTAATCACATTACAGGCAGCTAAGAACTCCTCCAACACGTACAGTAATCTAACCGTCTAGCGTCCTCTCCACACAAATGATACTACCTAAATAGTAATCACATTACAGGCAGCTAAGAAAAGAGCACGAATAAACATGGGAGAGGAACGATAGAGAGGGTTAGACCTACGTGGTGCGGAGTCGTATACACGGAAGTCAATCAGGACAACCGAGGACACTGTGCACACAATCACCACAATGTGCACACAATCACCACAAAGGTGTAACAAAAATCAATAATGAACTCCCCCAAACACGTAACAGTGATATAACCGGCTATTAAACCTCACCATAGTATTTCAAGCATAGCAACAACACAGCCTTTAGGCCAACACTGTGGGGAGGTTAAATAGAACAAGATTAAAGATCACCTGGTGTGGGATCGTGACAGTAGCACAGATGTAACGTAGCACACACAGCTCAAGACGAGACCAGAGGCGGAGTCCCCTCTCCATACAGCGGCTTGAACAGGCAGAGGGAGAATCACTTCAGCCCACGAAAGTGATGTCTTCTAAATGAGGACCTCAGCAGAGTGGAGTAGACGTATGTTGCCGGCAGAAGGCTGGAGGTCACTGAGGATATTAACAACCCGAGATCATACAACACCATCGATTCTCCTCGCGGGTTCGAACCATGCATCGGCGACTCACTTGAAGCATCACGCGTGGATAAGTGGTAGTTACGGTGGCGTGATGTTCCTACACACACACACACACACACACACACACACACACACACACAGTTATGTGAGGGTTGCCGGCGACCCTTACACAGCCCCCCAAACAAGAATCTACTGCAAGTAGATGAGAAAGACATTAGATAGGATTATGAGAGTGATCTGAGAAAATCAGCACCCACGTTGTCCTTACCAGCAATATGGACAACCCGGAATTTATAAGCTTGCAAGCTAAGTGACCATCTGAAAAGTCTATCATTCTTTCCCTTGAATGTGGCCAAGTACACCAAAGGTCTGTGATCTACCTCTAAAATAAATTATTTCCCTCTAAGATAATAATCAAACTTTAACACGGCAAATACAATGGCTAAACATTCCCTTTCGATGGTGGAGTACCTTCTTTCCCGATCAAGCAATTTCCTACTGGCATACGATACGGGATGGGGATGGTCGTTGTAATACTAAAGCAGCACTGCTCCCAGCCCGTGGTTGGAGGCGTCTGTTCTGAGTACAAAGGTCCTTTGATGGTTTGGGAGCCGAAGAACTGGAGCAATGGAGAGGGCAGACTTGAGGTGGGCAAAGCGGCTTAACAGATCTTCGCTCCAATGAAGAGGTTCTTTTACACCCTTCTTCAACAAGTCTGACAAGGGACCAGTATACTCAGATGCCTGTGGGATAAACATTTTGTAAAGATATCAACCCCAGGAAGCTGCGCAGGAGTTTCTTAGTGGAAGGGGGAGATGCAGTGGTCAGAGCCTCGACCTTGTCGTGCAGGGGCCAGAGATGACTGCCATCCAGCCGAAAATCAAGATACTGGATGGATTCGAGCCCAAAGCGGCACTTTGATGGCTTGACGGTGAGGTGATGGTCTCTCAGCTTGCTAAGGACGGAACGAAGAGCGGCCAGGTGGCCTTCCCAATCCTTAGAGTGTATAAAGATGTTATCAAAATAAAAGCTTACATCAGGTAAATCGGCCAGGACACTCATCAGCCGAATATACGTGGCACAGGCAGTAACTAATCCAAATGGCATCCTAAGAAACTCCATCAGACCCAGGTGGGTAGGAAAAGCAGTTTAGGGTTTGGCTCTGTCAGACAGATTACTTGGTAATATGCTTTACACAAGTCCAACTCTGAGAAATACCTAGAGCCTGAAAACTTATACAAGTCCTCTTCCATATTGCAAGTTGGCTCAGCATGAAATACAGTGACAGTTTAATTGACGATAATCAACTGCCATTCTAAAGGAGCCATCTGGCTTTCTTACCATCACTACAGGTGAAGAGTGCTGGGATGCGGAGCGTTGAATGATGCCCTGCTGCAGGAGTGTTTCCACCTCTTTCTCAAAATAGGGTTTGAAGTGAACTGGGACCGGATAAACCTTAGCCCGAACTCTGTCTGTGGTTGTGAGCGAAATGTCATGCTCCATGGTATTAGTGCAACCAGAAGTGTTAGAGAATACGTCGAGGTACTCCCCTGGAAGGTACCAATATTTTTTGTTGTAAATCAGCCAGGTGAGAACCGATCTCGGGTTCGGTGTCCTGCTGGTCGTCGGTCACACCATCAGGGGTCAGAGGCAACTGGTTAGAATCTAGGCAGTCGTAGACTCTGATGGCTGGAGTAGCCTTCTGCCCGTCTGCTTCTGGACTCGAATCCTCGAGTGTAGAGATCTCATTCAGAACAGGTGCTTGCATGGATTGTACTCTACGAAAATACTTCTTTAACAAGTTCACATGATAAAGTTTAGGACCTCTAGGAGTGTCAATCAAATAATCAACTTTACCACGTCTCTCTAATACCGCGTATGGGCCTTTCCATGTGATAAGTAACTTACTTGTTTCGCTCGGCAGCAATACGAGCACTTCATCTCCGGGCCGGAACTGACGGTCTTGTGATCTCACGTCAAAGGAGGCTTTATATCGGCGGGCACTTATATTGGCATTTTGTGCCGCTATCTTGGCACACTCTGACAGCTTATCCCGGAGCTCAATCACATACTGGAAACAGCTTCTCTCTTGCCCTTGGATGTTACGATCCTCCCACAAAACTCGCAGAGCAGTTAAAGGTCCTCTCACGGAACGGCCGTATAATAAATCAAATGCAGAGAAGTGGAGTAGATGTATGTTGCCGGCAGAAGGCTGGAGGTCACTGAGGATATTAACAACCCGAGATCAGACACCACCACCGATTCTCCTCGCGGGTTCGAAGCGTGCATCGGCGACTCACGTGAAGCATCACGCGTGGATAAGCGGTAGTTATGGTGGCGTGGTGTTCCTACGCACACGGAAACACACACACACACACACACACACACACACACACACACACACACACAGTTATGTGAGGGTTGCCGGCGGCCCTTACAGTAAGATAAAAAAGTCAAGCCCACAGCAGCAGCATGTAAGCACCACATCATGCAACACATAAATGCCGAGCGGCCACTTGACGAGCTATTTGCATTCCGAAGTAAGTGCAGGTATTAGTGACACTCCCAGGAGAAGACAGGAGACCATGGCCTTGACAGAAGAAAGAAGAGCTAGGACAGGAGGGAAGGGGTGGTCGGAGGTGATAGGAGGGGGGGAAGGGTGAGGGAGGGAGGGAGGGCGATGGGACACTCACATGGACACAACACTCAGCCCAATGTTCAGGCGGCGTCATGCACCCCTGGACATGCTGGAAATGCATTAAAAAGAACACCCAGGCGCACAGCGTGCAAAAAATTGTTCTGGGTGTATTGATGTAGAACGAGAGTGTGTTTCAGGGTGAAAGAGGAAAATATTTTAGAAATGCCTTTCTCTTCAATAAGGAGTCCACTTTTAAACACAGATTTGTTTGAACCTACTTTCTGAAACGCACACACATAAAACAAACTTAAATGGACGAATTCGAGTACATACGAATATGTTTGAACCTACTTTCTAAAACACAGAGAAAAGGACATTAGAAGAACAAATTCAAGTACATACGTATTTGTTAGCGCTCACTTTGAGACAAAAAATATTAGGACAAATTCGAGTACATTCGTAAACGTCTAAGCCGATTTTTTTTGGAACAGTCTCAAAACCTGAGTTGACTGACCAATTCGAGTACACCTGTGTTTAGTTGATCAATCTTTCTACAAAATCGCACGGAACCGCATTGGAATAAAAGTATGCCGAATATATAACGTATTTATTTGAACCTAGTTTCTGCAACATTGTTAGAGGTTTTACTAAAATACTGGACGCAGGTTAATACATTAGTTATTTGAACCCCTCTGTAACATCACGAAAAAACTGTTTAAATGACAAATTATCCGCATATAAGTAGCTCATCTCAAGTTGTCAACCATGTTTTGCAAATTTGCGAAGAAGTGTGTTGGAAAGACGAACTGCTGATAATTTTATTCGAGCCCACGTTCTTCAATATTTAATTTCCCTCCCGTGTTCCCCTGGCGCCGAGTCGAGTCTCAATCTACATTATGTCGTAATTCAGTCTCGAGGCAGACTCTCCCTCGAGCTTTTCTCTTTCTCCGTCAGCAGGTGTCTTGACGTGAAGAGCATCAGAGAGGAAAATGTGTACCATAATTTTACTTTCATATAATGTTATTCTACAGGCGTCATACAGTAAAAAAAATGTGTTTGTTGGTGCGTGTGCGCGCGTACGTACGTACGTACGTACGTACGTGTGTGTGTGTGTGTGTGTGTGTGTGCATTTCACCACGGCCTGGTCACGAGCTGGACTAGCAATCGCCAGCAAGTACCTCCCAATTAGAGCAACTGCAAGGCTCATTAATCGATCTCTGGGTACTGCCAGGACCTCACACACACTCTCCCCCTTGCTCAAAGGGGGACAGTATAACAGCTCCTTAGTCAGTGGAAAAGAAAACGGCCAGAGCGGGGCTCGAACCGCTGACAGGCCGTGAAGCCTGGCAGCGCAGCGCTTTACCAACTGAGCTATCAGTGTGTGTGTGTGTGTGTGTGTGTGTGTGTGTGTGTGTGTGTGTCAAACCTAACTTGACGGCAACAATAGCGCCTGGAAACACACACACACACACACACACACACACACACACACACACACACACACACACACACACACACACACACACACACACACACACACACAAACAAACAAATGCACAGACACACCCAGCACTGGAACACAAAATTCGACACATTAAAAGTTTTCATAAAAGATGAGAGAATTCAAATAGAACTCAGCTCGCCAGTTTCTCTCCCTCGTTTTCTTTCAAAAATATAAAAGATAATCCTGAACTTTTCCTAGGAAAGAGAAGAGAAAGTGAGACAGCAACAGCAGCAGGAAGACCAGACCTGCCAGAAAAGCACCAGAACACGAAAAAAAAAAAAAAAAAAGATTGATAGGCGGTGTTGCGAAGTTCTCCAGTGTCTGTTCTTTCTGGTTTTGAATAGGGAAACCTCAAGATCCATGCACAGCCTTTTTTTCTTTTTGCATACAAGGGGGAAGGATGGGATAGGTCAGCCATGTGCTTCCATAAAAGGTTCATTCAAGTTGAGACGTGTAATTCATGTCCTAGTTGGCCTTTGTTAGCTTGTTCTTCTAAGGAAAGGGTTCAAGCCCGAGCCATTTTTATTTTCCGCAAACAAAGGGGTTACCCTAGGATGTGCAAGGACATAAGAAAAGTACAAAAGGCCAGACGGCCTACACAAGGTCGGCAATGTGTTCCCCATAAATCTTACTTTCATGATGCGCCGCGTAATGCGAACCTAAAAACATCAAATATTCATCCAACTGAGTGTACGCAAAGGTAAGAAGAGAAGATGGATGATAAGATTCCTCATGTCCATTACATGAAGACCTGTAAAGACCAGCTAAACCTTCCATCCAACTAGTCTGATAATGCAACAAAAGAGAAGGAAAATGGGGACCGCCCAAGAAATTTGACGGGGGAAGATTTTAGAAAGGAAGAGAACAACAAATGAGAGGGAAAAAAAACATAATAATTACAACACAAACATCAAAAGTTACAGGCATTAAGGTTAATACGTGCCATGCATGTGCTCCCAATAAATGTTCCTTCCATGATGAGTTACGTGGTGCAAATTCTTATGATGACAAGTCTACCTTCCACTCAAATCAGTATTTGGGACGTACAAATTCAGAGATCAGCTGTGTTCACCATAAATGCCGTATTCACGTTGCCTGAAGAGTTCTAATACCAAGTCACCCATCAGCCCAAGTCAGTTTGCCGCGCAGAAGAAAATTGGATGCCGCGGAGGACAAGTATTAAAGGGAATATCATCCATGCACTCATCCTGAATCTTGCCGTCATGAGGAGCCGCTTAACCCGAGTCAACCATCACCACCCTCCTCAGCATATGCGACACAAGGGAAAGAAAATTGGAGGCTGCTGAAGATAAGTACAGATGAGTATGGAAGGAAAAAAAGTGAACCACGTGCACACCAGCAGAACGTAAGCACCGGATCATGCAACACTTACGTGCTGAGCAGCCACTCGACAGGCTATTTGTCTTCCGAAGTAAGTGCAGGTATTAGCGATATTTCCCGGAGCAGACAGAAGACCAAGGCCATAAGGAGGAAAGAAGAACTAGGATAGGAAGGAAGGGGTGGTCGGAGGAGGGAGGGAAAGGTGAGTGAATGAGGGAGGGAGGACTGTGGAACACCCGACACCCAACCCAGTGATCAGGCGGACACGCAAGGAAATCCACCGAAAGGACGAACTCCCAGTGTATGGATGTAGAGAGGGGGGGCGTCTGGGTGGAAGTGAATGAACAGTTTCTATATATGACCTTTCTTTACAACATCAAGTCCACTTTTAAACTCGTATTTATTCGAACGTACTTTCTGAAACTCAGGAAAACATTAGAAGGACGAGTTCGAGTACATACTAATTTGCTTGAACCTACTTTCTGAAACACACCAAAAACACAACAGGAGAAATTCGAGCACACACGTATTCGTTAGTACATACACTCTGAAACACAAACACACACAAAAAAATGAAGACAATTGAGTACATTTGTTTATGTTTGAAGCGAGATTTTTGCAACAGCGTCAAGATCTGAATTCAAGTGACAAATTCGAGTAAATACGTAAATTATAAATAAAAAAATCGTAAGGAAACGCATTGGAGAAACAATATGCCGAGAACATAACAACCATTTGAGACTACTTTTTTGCAACATCGCTAGAGGTTACACTAAAAGAGGAAACGCAGGTAAATACGTAAATACGAAAATTATTTGAACCTTTCTGTAACATCGCAAAAAAATCTTTATTTAACTGAAAAACTCTCCGTATAAAAGTACTTCATTTTAACTATTCTTTGCAACAGAGCTTCTAATGGCAGGACAAACTGCCGATACTTTTATCCGCTGAGTCGAGGCTCAATCTGCATATGTCGTAAATCCATCTCGAGGCAGCCTCTCCCTTGAGGTTTTCTCTCTCCCACGCGTTAGCAAATGTCTTGGCGTGAAGAAAGTCGGAGAGAAAAACTTAATGCATGTGCTTTCCTTCCACCTAAAGTTGTTTATTAAATCACAGTACTCGTAACCGCCACTTGGAGGAGGTTGGCGAGGACTGAGGCAGGGAAGGGGAGGCAGGGAAGGGGTGGCAGAGAAGGGATAGCAGGGAAGGGGAGGCAGGGAAGGGAAGACAGGGAATGGGAGGCAGGGAAGGGAAGACAGGGAAGGCAAGACAGGGAATAGGAGGCAGGGAAAGGGTGGCAGGGAAAGGATGGCAGGGAAGGGACAGCAGGGAAAGGGAGACAGGGAAGGGGAGACAGGGAAGGGGAGACAGGGAAGAGAAGACAGGGAATGGGAGGCAGGGAAGGGAAGACAGGGAAGGCAAGACTGGGAATAGGAGGCAGGGAAAGGGTGGCAGGGAAAGGATGGCAGGGAAGGGACAGCAGGGAAAGGGAGACAGGGAAGGGGAGACAGGGAAGGGGAGACAGGGAAGGGGAGACAGGGAAGGGGAGACAGGGAAGGGGAGACAGGGAAGAGAAGACAGGGAATGGGAGGCAGGGAAAGGGTGGCAGGGAATGGAAAGCAGGGAAAGGCAGACAGGGAATGGGAGGCAGGGAAAGGGTGGCAGGGAAAGGATGGCAGGGAAGGGACAGCAGGGAAAGGGAGACAGGGAAGGGGAGACAGGGAAGGGGAGACAGGGAAAGGGAAGCAAGGACAGTTTGTCTTTTCCTTACAACGGAGCTTCTTTTCTACACCGTCATTTAACCATGATAATCATCGCTCTCAGTCTTAATTCGTTATAATTTTCGTCGTTAACTTCATATTAACTTTTTGCATTTTATTTCTCCAGGCCTAGAAAAAATATTAAAATACTAACTGACGTAATTACTTTTATCCGCGCCTCTCCTTCCGCCCACTTTTCTTGCATTTTCATGAACGCCACTCTTCATTGTCGCATTTTTCAGTTTATATTTCCTCGCTTATAAGTTATTATGATGACTTGTTTCATACATTATTTTTTTATGTTGTGATTCTAGCATTTTTCCTTTTATATACCCATTATTATTTCCCATCGTCGTTCCTCCTCCTTAACTCATATCCCGTCCTCCCCTTTTTTCTATGGCCATATTATCTTCCCTACACTTTTTTTTCTTTCCTTTTCCTTTCCCTCCTATTTTTTTTCCTTTCCGCCCCTTTCTTCGTGAATACACATAACGCTATTTTCCCCCCTTGATATATTTCCCCATTTATTTGTTCCCGTCTGTCGCCACTCCATTGCCTCAGTTCTTTCCTGGCTTCTTTCATCTTGCCATCTGATTCCTCCACGTTTCAAATCTCCTCCTCCTTAAAATAATGCTTACCACTTTCCATTCTTACCCTCTCCTGAGCACCTACAACCCACCCACATCCGCACCCACACCCACAATCTTAAAAAAAACAATCAGAGCTTTTCTTAACTCCCCCCTTGTAATCCTAAACTTCATATTAATTAACTTCAGCAGCATATTTTCAATCATTTCTGTCCCACGATGAGAAAAGAGGGAACAAAAATACTTGTTGCGTCATTCTGCACAAACTAATTTCACTTACCTCGTTTAAAAAGTTCTCCCCTTTCTGTCAAATCTGTCGCACTTTTTTTTTTTTTTTTCCTGAGCACAATGGGTCTAACTGACATACGAGCTCATCCATTTTGTTAACTAACCATAAAAAAGTGACACAAGCTCGTTTGTTTAGATAATTATATATATTTAGAATGTTCCTGTCGAGGTAACAGTAACGAATTATATACGATACATTTCAGTTGGTTCTAACAATATGTCTTTATAATACTGAAGGACATACAGATACACACCGGCGGGCTGACAAGGACACACACACACACACACACACATACACGAGGCGCAACACGACTCTGGGTCGCCAACGTGATGCAAAAAAAGAACGACCATTCACCTGATTGACGACCTCTTGGTGCTATGGGTTGTGTTCTGTGTGTGTGTGTGTGTGTGTGTGTGTGTGTGTGTGTGTGTGTGTGTGTGTGTGTGTGTGTGTGTGTGTGTGTGTGTGTGTGTGTGTGTGAGAGAGAGAGAGAGAGAGAGAGAGAGAGAGAGAGAGAGAGAGAGAGAGAGAGAGAGAGAGAGAGAGAGAGAGAGAGAGAGAGAGAGAGAGAGAGAGAGAGAGAGAGAGAGAGAGAGAGAAAAAAAATGTGTGTCATGTGTAGATGTTTTGTTTCAACTTTGCATGAATAACTTTAAACACAGATCTACGTATACCCGTACAATGGCATACAC
Source organism: Eriocheir sinensis (assembly GCF_024679095.1). NCBI lineage: Eukaryota > Metazoa > Arthropoda > Malacostraca > Decapoda > Varunidae > Eriocheir > Eriocheir sinensis. The sequence continues at coordinate 16,478,044 of NC_066518.1, forward strand.
CCATAACGACACACAAACAGATATCTGGAAACACAAACACGTGCACACCTACGCAAGCAGACAACAGGATAGAGGGAGCCAATCTTTGACATGAAGGAAAGGAATAGGGGATACAAAATACACTCCTGCCCTTTCCCACACACGAAAAAATCCTTAAACAAAAAACAGACCAAGACCGTACCCATCTTCAACCCAAGGTAGGCAATAAATCGTATTAATTTGTCCATGACAAATGTAAAAATAACGTCAAATGAAGAGAAGATTGAAGCATTACAAAGTGTGTAACGTCACCGAAATTTCTCATCTTTTTCCAGCATCACTCACAAGTATTCGGAGACATTTTCCTCTACGGTAAATGCAAGACGATCATTAAAACCCCCGCAAAGGAACCCAGAACGCATTCCAATGAGCGCTTCTTTCAGCGCAAACTTTCCTCATCACTCCTTCACCTCCTCCAACAGTATAATCTATCAGGTACAGAGACATGTAAAGGCCCAGTTGTTGCTTCCTATCCTATCGCATTCCCTCCCTTCCCCGCCCTGCTTGCGTGCCTCCGTGATGTGGTGCGCAAACGGTACACCCACACACGTCCCCGGTTGTCAGGGAGTGAGGCAAGACACACAGCAGCCTCACGAAGAGGATGGGGGTGAAACCAACGGCAGGAAGCGTTCAAAGGAGAAACAGATGAGATGTATAGTGAGTGTGATTGTGTGTGTGTGTGTGTGTGTGTGTGTGTGTGTGTGTGTGTGTGTGTGTGTGTATAAAAAAAGAGAGAGAGAGAGAGAGAGAGAGAGAGAGAGAGAGAGAGAGAGAGAGAGAGAGAGAGAGAGAGAGAGAGAGAGAGAGAGAGAGAGAGAGAGAGAGAGAGAGAGAGGAAAGAATTCAGAAAACATTGCGCTTCTCTCTCTCTCTCTCTCTCTCTCTCTAGTTATGGGATTTTTGGACAAGGCGTTAAGTGAATGGGAGGTAAGTAGCGTGTAGGAGGGGGGGTAGGAAACAAGAAGTGAGAGGAATAATCAAAATGAGTGAAGGAACAGAGAAAAGAATAAAGTAATTGACGGGATGGATTTTGTAGTGTGTGGGGGAAGAAAGGAAAGGAGAGTGAAAGTTCAGATAATTCAAGACGGAAAAAAATGGGAAGGGTGGAGGGAAAGTTGTGAAGAAAGATGAAAAAAATAACGAAAGTGGAGGAAAAAAGACAAGACAAGACAAGATCGAAGGGGAAGGACTGAAATGAAAAGAGGGAGTGATGAGGGCGTGGAAGTACAGATGATACAAGTAGACAAAGGGAAAATGGAAGGCAAGGGAGATATAAAGGCGAAAAAATACCAAGTAGGAAGCAGATCAAAAGAGGAGAGGGAGGAAAAGCAAGAGAAAAACAACGAATTTCAAGTGGAAGTAGGAAAGAAGTAGCGGTTAAGGGTTAGATTAGGGATGACAGGAGAATGAAGAGAGGGGAGAAGGCCGTGGGAGTGAAGATGATACTGAAGACAGAGGGAGCAAAGAGAGGGCGGGAGGGAGAAGGGGGAGAGACTAGGAGAAGGAGGAAGAGGAGTATGAGGAGGAGGAGAAAGAGGAGGATAAGGAGGAGGAGGAGGAGGAGGTTGGGGCAAGCCTAATTATCTGCTTCTGAGACTACCAACATCCCGCTACATCCACCACACACTGCCTGCCTATGTTTGGGGGGAGGGAGGGTCATCCAGCCAGCAGGCCACCCAGCCACCAAGGAGCTCACGGCGTGACAGAGAAACCAATGATCAAGAAAACCTTCAGGACACAATAAACCCCGCGAGACACCGGGTGATTAAATGCCGCTCACTCCCACGACACTTCCTTTTCCGTCTAAGCCTCCAAAATAGTGTCAAATGTCAACCCTGGCGATAAGAAAGAAGAAATAGTAATAGTAATAGTAATAATAATAATAATAATAATAATAATAGCAATAATAATGATATTCATACCCCTCCCCTCGACCAAGCTTGAATCAACACCAGTAAATTAATCAAGCAGGGTGGAAGTGAGCCGCCGAACACCAATTTCGCTCCCCTCAATGTCCCTCAGGGCAGACTTAAGGCAGTGCTCGCGACTCATGACGCCGCTGTGAATTACTGCTTTAGGGTCACGTAAGACGTCCATCACGAACAGTAGGACAGGGTGCGAGGCGTGCTGAGAATGTTTGCTTGTGGTGAAAGAGGAGGAGGAGGAGGAGGAGAAAGAGGAGGAGGAGGAGGAAAGGGAGAAGGAAGAGGAGGAGGAGTAGCAGGAGGAGAAGGAGGAGAAGCATGAAGTAATGGCAAGTCTTATGCAGAGGGAATGCAAACACGGCTTTGCATCTCATTAGCCTACTCTTGGCTGTATTTGGGTGGATGAAGGCAGCTGATGACACATCCATTGACAGACCGACAAGACGGGGACGGTGTCAAGCTGGGCAGAAGGAAAAAAAAAAAAAAAAGCTAACCTATTTATAAAGGACAAGGAATGTACAAGTGGAGATCACGTCAGTCTAACTGTGGGTGGGTGGACGTTGCCCTTGATACAATGAACAACAAATTGGGGATGGTGTAAGGTCGGGGACAGTTAAAGCTCAGTTGATAGAGGAAGAGTAACGGTACAGTAGTCGGTAAACATAATAATAAAATAATAATTAATTGTCGAAGTTGCTAATAAAAAATAGCAGAATGGAGGACAAGCTACTGAAAGCTGAACAGGAAAAGGGAGAGAAAAAATAAGCCGTCTTGTTTATAGAGCATCGGATTATCAGGGAGGATCGAAATATGAATGAACATTTTATAAATAAACATTAAATCAATACACAGCCCAGTGTACACATAGCATATAAGAGAAATAAGTACGTGAACAGGATAAGCTATCCTATCGGGAAAAAAAATCAAATAATGTTATTGCCGCTTTCGACAAAACCAAATTCTTTTTACAATGCAGGTGCTTCGTTAATAAACATTATTTCCTGCACAAGGCCAGGAATGCCAAGCCCCACAACTGCCGTGGCTGTGGTGCTCAGCATGGGAATGCTGTGAACACTGTGCCGCCCGTCTCTGTGGCTGTGGTGCTCAGCGTGGGAATGCTGTAAACACTGCGCCACCCGTCTCTGTGGCAATGGTGCTCTCAGCGTGGGAATGCTGTAAACACTGTGCCGCCCGTCTCTGTGGCTGTGGTGCTCAGCGTGGGAATGCTGCAAACACTGTGCCGCCCGTCTCTGTGGCTGTGCTGCTCAGCGTGGGATTGCTGCAAACACTGTGCCCCCCGTCTCTGTGGCTGTGGTGCTCAGCGTGGGAATGCTGTAAACACTGTGCCACCCGTCTCTGTGGCTGTGGTGCTCAGCGTGGGAATGCTGTAAACACTGTGCCGCCCGTCTCTGTGGCTGTGGTGCTCAGCGTGGGAATGCTGCAAACACTGTGCCGCCCGTCTCTGTGGCTGTGGTGCTCAGCGTGGGAATGCTGTAAACACTGTGCCACCCGTCTCTGTGGCTGTGGTGCTCAGCGTGGGAATGCTGTAAACACTGAGCCCCCCGTCTCTGTGGCTGTGGTGCTCAGCGTGAATGCTGGAAACACTGTGCCGCCCGTCTCTGTGGCTGTGGTGCTCAGCGTGGGAATGCTGTAAACACTGTGCCGCCCGTCTCTGTGGCTGTGATGCTCAGCGTGGGAATGCTGTAAACACTGCGCCGCCCGTCTCTGTGGCTGTGATGCTCAGCGTGGGAATGCTGTAAACACTGCGCCGCCCGTCTCTGTGGCTGTGGTGCTCAGCGTGGGTATGCTGTAAACACTGCGCCCCCCGTCTCTGTGGCTGTGATGCTCAGCGTGGGAATGCTGTAAACACTGCGCCCCCCGTCTCTGTGGCTGTGGTGCTCAGCGTGGGAATGCTGTAAACACTGCGCCCCCCGTCTCTGTGGCTGTGGTGCTCAGCGTGGGAATGCTGTAAACACTGCGCCCCCCGTCTCTGTGGCTGTGGTGCTCAGCGTGGAATGCTGTAAACACTGCGCCCCGCGTCTCTGTGGCTGTGGTGCTCAGCGTGGGAATGCTGTAAACACTGCGCCCCCCGTCTCTGTGGCTGTGATGCTCAGCGTGGGAATGCTGTAAACACTGTGCCGCCCGTCTCTGTGGCTGTGATGCTCAGCGTGGGAATGCTGTAAACACTGTGCCACCCGTCTCTGTGGCTGTGGTGCTCAGCGTGGGAATGCTGTAAACACTGTGCCGCCCGTCTCTGTGGCTGTGGTGCTCAGCGTGGGAATGCTGCAAACACTGCGCCGGCCGTCTCTGCATGTGGCTGTGGTGCTCAGCGTGGGAATGATGTAAACACTGCGCCCCCCGTCTCTGTGGCTGTGATGCTCAGCGTGGGAATGCTGTAAACACTGCGCCCCCCGTCTCTGTGGCTGTGATGCTCAGCGTGGGAATGCTGTAAACACTGCGCCCCCCGTCTCTGTGGCTGTGATGCTCAGCGTGGGAATGCTGTAAACACTGCGCCCCCCGTCTCTGTGGCTGTGATGCTCAGCGTGGGAATGCTGTAAACACTGCACCCCCCGTCTCTGTGGCTGTGATGCTCAGCGTGGGAATGCTGTAAACACTGCGCCCCCCGCGTCTGTGGCTGTGATGCTCAGCGTGGGAATGCTGTAAACACTGCGCCCCCCGTCTCTGTGGCTGTGATGCTCAGCGTGGGAATGCTGTAAACACTGCGCCCACCCGTATCTGTGGCTGTGGTGCTCAGCGTGGGAATGCTGTAAACACTGCGCCGCCCGTCTCTGTGGCTGTGGTACTCAGCGTGGGAATGCAGTAAACACTGCGCCGCCCGTCTCTGTGGCTGTGGTGCTCAGCGTGGGAATGCTGTAAACACTGCGCCGCCCGTCTCTGTGGCTGTGGTGCTGAGCGTCGGCATGCTGTAAACACTGCGGCGCCCGTCTCTGTGGCGGTGGTGCGAAGCGTGGGAATGCTGTAAACACTGCGCCGCCCGTCTCTGTGGCTGTGGTGCTTAGCGTGGGAATGCTGTAAACACTGCGCCGCCCGTCTCTGTGGCTGTGGTGCTCAGCGTGGGAATGCTGTAAACACTGCGCCGCCCGTCTCTGTGGCTGTGGTGCTCAGCGTGGGAATGCTGTAAACACTGCGCCGCCCGTCTCTGTGGCTGTGGTGCTCAGCGTGGGAATGCTGTAAACACTGTGCCGCCCGTCTCTGTGGCTGTGGTGCTCAGCGTGGGAATGCTGTAAACACTGTGGCCCCCGTCTCTGTGGCTGTGGTGCTCAGCGTGGGAATGCTGTAAACACTGTGGCCCCCGTCTCTGTGGCTGTGGTGCTCAGCGTGGGAATGCTGTAAACACTGCACCGAGCGTCCCTGTACAGCCGCCGCCTCCATGCAGCTCACATAGAACCTAGGGCTCCATCATCACGTTGTTACTATTACAAAACATCCGCCGTCACCATTTAGAGTTAATTTGCTTCATTGTTACTTTTATTGCAGAGTATTTCAGAATTCATAAACTGGCGACATTCATAAACAAGTAAAATATAAAATAATAGTAATAAGGCAGAGCGGCAGGTATCCGAACATGGTATAATGTTGCTTTTTGTAAACATCCGCCACCTCCACTTTACATTATACACTAACTTTCACACACACAGTTACTTTTATTGCAGATGATTTCATATAAGCTTTTAACATATTTAGCAGTTGATGGATGAATGCAATTTTTTTTTTTCTTTTGCATCCGTTTTTCATCGTGGGGTAGCGTGTTCCGCACATTTTTATTAACATTTTTTGTTCAGCCTTCGTCTGTCTCTAGTGCCGTAAAATAGAATAACAAACATACAAATCCGCGCTACGAGGCAGCAAGGGAGCAGACGCCCGAGCAAGGTAATCGACATATGAACATACAGATGAGCGCCAGGACACGGACTGGAATGCTTGCAATACCTACGATTCCTGCATTCACACGCCTAATTATACAGCTCTTCAGGGTTAATTACACGGCGAGTGGTGGATCTAATACTACACCCATCGTGCCCAGAGCGTAGTTATGAAGGCCAGAAGCGCGTGTTAGACTGATGAAACACAACATCTGCACAGACGTCATTAACGTACATCCTTTATATCACCCATTATCGTAGGCACTGCGAGGCTTCGCATGCCGTGTAATGAAAAAAAAAAAAAGTAATAATGTTTTATGTTCGTATTCTGCAGATTAAAATGAAAAAGTTGTAATGAAAAGTGGATATAGTGGATGAGTGGGTGGGTAGGTGGGTGGGTGGATGAGTGGGTGGATGGATAGATGGATTGATGAATGAATGGATGGATGAAGGAATGGAGGATGGGTGTGTGTGAGGATGGATGGATGGATGAATGAATGGAAGAATAGATGGATAGAGGGACGGATGGATGAATGGACGAATGGTTGATGGATGATGGATCGACGGATGGTTGATGGATGGATGGATGAAGGGATGGATGATGGATGGACGGATGGTTGCTGGCGATAACCTACTCGTTTCAGTTTTTGTGTTAAGTTTTCCCTTGACTCTTTAATCCTGCAAATTTTCATCCTATTTTTTTTCCTTTTTAAAACATTTTCTGTATCATTCCACATCATATACGAGTAAATAAAAAAAACTGAATCATGTAAACGCTTTGAGTTCCACTTTTTCTCCAGCAGTATTAGCTTACGTTTTGAAAGGAAGGTTCTGACTTTGGAGAATCTCTTCTTTCATTCATCATTACTATTATTTTTTTCTTGACTCAAATACAGTCATGCAGAACGCTTCCATAAAACACTTGATTAGGCGTTTCTCTCCTAAAAATTATGCTTGCAGAATGTACCAAACATAATTATATGACATTCAAAAACAAATTACATTTATCGCGTCTGTCCCAGACTTGAGAGTGCTCTTCTGAAAGATAAAAGAAAACTTTTACACAGAAGTAGACAGACGGGGATAACAGGGATACCGAAAAGAAGAAATAACTTCTAGATAACTTTAAAATCCTTAGTTTCAATGCGCGTAGCCTAAGAAACAAATTTGATGAACTGAGATGTCTTGCTCTAACATAAAATTTTGACAATTTTATATATATATATATATATATATATATAAATATATATATATATATATATATATATATATATATATATATATATATATATATATATATATATATGGGTAGGCGGTGGCCGAACTGGTAGCGTACTGGGCTCACATTCACCGCGTGATGGACGACGCGGGCTCGAATCCCCACGCTACCACTCGGATTTTTCAGTCACCGCCGAGTGGCTTAAAACTACCCACATGCTGTCCTGAAGACCACCCATCAACCCGGACTCTAGAGGAAGCCGTCCAAGCGAATCAAGAACGAGTTCCGGGGGGCAGCATGAGCCAATGCAAGATGGCGCCACTATAAACACTCGCCTGCGCCAGAACGGGCTGGGCCGACCATCAGGCCCCACCTGGAAGAAGCCTTGGGCCGACCATCAGGCCCCACCAGGAAGATGCCTACCGGCGCAACAGGCAAACGACGTAAAAAAAAAAAAAAAAATATATATATATATATATATATATATATATATATATATATATATATATATATAAAGGAGAGATGAATAAATAAAGGAAGATGAGTATCTGGGCGTATGGCTCCGTTGACAGAAACAGAAGCAGACGAAATGTATAAGCAAAAGCGATGAAGGAAGAGAGATGGATAGAAATATAAGCAAATTAGATTGATGGATACATAAAGATAGGTAGAGAAAAGAAGCCAGACAGACGAATGAGAACATACAAGCCACATCATAGGTGATATAACGAGAAACTGCAGGAAGGACGTGATCAAAGATAAAGATTACATGACCTTCTTTACGACGAACACGGCCCTTTGCTGGCCTGCATTTCACCCCCTCGCCCGCCCGGCCGCCTCCCATGCAGTGCCCGTCTGCAGCCACACTTAGCACTCCTCAGCAGCTTGTCCGCCGTGTTTGGGAAAGCCATTAGTGCACAGCGACGGAGCTTCAAGGGCGTCAAGGCACTGAGGGTGTGTCGGGTGCTGTGTATCAGGGCCGCGAGCACCTTGGACTCGAGGCGGCAGATACAGTTCATGTTGTTAGATCGTCCCCCTCCTCATTATTTTCTTCCTCCTCTCCCTTCTCACATTTTCGTTCTGACATTTCTCTAACTCATATTATTTATGCTCTTTCTTTTCATCGTTCTCCTCCTCCTCCTGCATCTGTACTCTTATTTCCAATTCATTTTCTTCTTCCTCTTTCTACTATAATTTTTCTTTCTTTTATCTTTCATATTTCCCTTAAATTTTTCTTTGTCATCCTACTCTCTAATCCTACTTTTCTACTTTCTCCTCTACTTTTTTTCCTTCTGCTTCTCCCTTTACGTCTTCCTTAAATTATCCCTTCCCCTCCCCTGTGCCTCGGCCATTCTCCAGGTCGTCAGTCACCCATTAGCAGGCCGTGACAGGCCCAGACGTTTTATCACTTGCCCCAGTAACCTGAAGCGGCACTGTATATAACTCTCAGTCTCCTCATTACCATCTCTCTCTCTCTCTCTCTCTCTCTCTCTCTCTCTCTCTCTCTCTCTCTCTCTCTCTCTCTCTCTCTCTCGTGTTGACCGAGGTAAGATAGTTTTAATAATTATTGTACTTAATTATACCGTTACGGATTAAGAAGAAGTTACTGTAATAAAGAGCCTAACATATTCTCGTAACTCACCTCTGTACTTGCTCATGTTTACCGCCACGAGAAGCATTTATTATATGCGTCCGGGCGACACCTATTCTTACTTACCACCTCATGAACACACACACACTGTCGTCCCCGCCGCCGCCACAGCCGTTGCCACCCTCACAACTATCTATCTATCACCCCTCCCTGCCCCTTACTCCATTTATCCTTCCTCTCTCTCCTCTACAGCCGGCAGAAGTTTATACACTGTAGGGAGGGAGAGGAAGGAAGCTGCCAGAGAGAGTGAGAGAGAGAAGGAAGAAGGCGAGTGAACCTATATAAGTGTTTTTGTCATCTCTATAATTATTTGCTACTGAATGTTTTTAGAATATGACTACACTTGATGGTATGTTTCTGTTGTTGATGCTGTTGCTCCTGTTGTTTTTTGTTGCTGTGATGGTGGTGGTAGTGCTGGTGGTATTGTGGTAGTGGTGATGGTGGTCTGGCTTGTAGGTGTTTACTGTAAGAGGTCAAAGCTAATGTTGTTCTTTATGCTGTTGTTGGTGTGGTAAGCGTGATGGTGGTTGTCTGCTTTGCGAGTGTTTCCAGGAAAAATTTTAGCCTACAGATTTATCGAAGGGGCGCTGGATTCTGGGCAAGTTTCCTCGAGTCTGTCTTCCTCAGCAGTAGTCATTTGGTGTACTTGTACCGTGTGATATATTTGTCACTGAAGAAGCGAAAAGGCTTTCACTGTGAACACAATTCGCCTGTAATAGTCGCGACTCAGTGGCGTTGTGGGTCTGGCCTGCACATCAAACGACAAAAAAATCGCAATGGCAGCAGCATCAACAAAAGCAACCAAATCACAGACAACAGAACCTTTCACAAAAACACCACCACCACCACTAAATAGACAGCAAACGTCAATAACGACAATAACGTCAACAGTAACAGTAACATCAACACTAACAACATAAAAAAAATCAACAACAATTACACCGATCAGAAAACCACCACTAACAAAAACAACAAACAATATAATACTACACCAACGACAACTACAAAACACCTCGACCACACAAAAAAAACGTCACCACCGCACCCACACAACAGAATAATAACAATCGAAAAAAAGAAATAATAAAATCAACAACTCAAGCAAACTTCCACTCTGCACCGTTTTCTCTTTTCCCAAACTCCTGCACCAATGAATAATTCGCTCATTTCCCACAAAACACCAAACTTCCCTCTCAAACCTCCCGGGTAAGTGGCAGTCTGGGAGCCGTTTGCTGCCCGCTTAATGTTCTTGGCTTCGGAATAAATGAAAAACGCCGCTCCTCATGTTTAGCTTCGTGTTTACCTCTCTTGGGCAATTTTATCTTTTTGCACAACAATATCATCGTCACCTTCAAAGAGATCATCATCAACATAAGATCTCGTACGTTGAACATTTGCCGTTGTTTTGTTTGTTGTTACTCTTTCCTCCCTCTGTTTCCCCGGTGTTTTACTCATCGATATGTTGCTCCCCCTTTCTGTCTATCTGTATGATTCTCTGTCTGTCTGTCTTTCTGTCTCTATGTGTGTGTCTGTGTCTGTCTGTGCTGTCTGCGGCCCTGTGTCTGTCTGTATGTATGTATGTATGTCAGTGTGTGTTTGCCCGTCGGTGTCTATTTGTCTTTCTAGCTGGAATATTAAAGAGTAAAAATAGTTTTATGTAGGTTCAGGTTTGGTTGCTCGAATTCGTGAAGGGATGCTGATTATACAATAAATTAAACTGACAAATGAATGTCCTTTAATTCTCTTTCCAGCAGCCATCTTTCCATTAACCTTACAATTGAGTAGCCTAAAAACATGTATACAGTTTTAGTATCCTCCCTTTCTCCTGGTTTTATTTTTCACTTTATTTTTGGTGCCTTGCCGCGCTGGTTTATTCATCGTTTGCTTTTCACCGTCAATACTCATCCCGCCTCGCCTCCCTTCCCGCCCATCACTCCTTTGAACTTCAGCAACTCTTTGAATCTCGTACACAAAAATTTTAAATGGCAAACAAGTGGGTAACAAGTTTGCACTTTTCGTCATCCCTTTATCCTAACGCTTTCCTCACCCACTCACTCCCTGCATGTTTTTTAACCTTACGCTTTCCTCATCCACTGTTTATCTATTTCTATCCTTTCTCTTCTTCCTTTTGCCTACCATCTCCTACTCTAACTAGTGCTTCTTCTCCTCATACTAGTAACGTATTAAAATGATTCAGGTATCATACAAATATTACTGTTCCTATTATATACATGTAGTAATAATAATCATAATAATAATGATAATAATAATAATAATAATAATAATAATAATAATAATAATAATAATAATAATAATAATAATAATAATAATAATAATAATAATGATGATAATAATGATAGTAATAATGATAACGATAATAATAATAATAATAATAATAATAATAATAATAATAATAATAATAATAATAATAATAATAATAATAATCATAATAATAATAAAAATGATAATAGTGATAATAATATAATACATTACTATCATTTACCCTTTATATTTTTCCTCTCACCTATTTACATGCGCCAGCTGAAGCTATAACCAAGAAAAAAAAAAAGACCTATATCGTAACCTCGCGCGCCCATACCCGGCAGGTGAATATTATTATAACGCGCACTAAGGATCTTCATGACACGCGTGGACTGCCGAGTTACGCGCTATGTCAGCCTTCCCTTCCCTGAGCACCAGTAAAAGGCTCCTCTGATATTCCTCCTGAAGGGGTGCGAGGCGACATTAAGGAGCTGCCTAGAGAGCGGTGATGGGGTAAGAGAAGGAAGGAAGGAAGGGGCGGGGGAGGGGAAGGACTGAAGAAGAGTATGTAGCTTTGGAATGTGTCGTCGAGATGGATGTGGTGACGGTTGCGATTTGGCAAGGAAGGTGTGATGAGGTGTTGGCTTATGTAAAGGTGCGGGGGTGTGAAGGATATGTGTGTGTGTGTGTGTGTGTGTGTGTGTGTGTGTGTGTGTGTGTGTGTGTGTGTGTGAGCGAGAGAGTGATAAACACACACACACACACACACACACACACACACACACACACACACAAAGAGCAAGGGGGTAAAGAGGAGAGATATGCAAGTGTCAGGTGGGGATGGCGAGCAGATGGAGGAAAGATTGAACGCACAATAACCAAATGAGGCATGTTTTATACCGCTTCACCGTTCCCCAAAAACCTACCCAATTCCTTACAAACGATGGAAATAAGAGTGAACTAAACTTAGAGGTGGACAGGTAGGCAGGACGACCCATGCAATGACGACACTCATCGGACAGTTGCGTGGTACTACGGGTTAGGAGGAGGAAGATGAAGTGTTCCTCCCATCGCAGTGGAGTTGATGTTCAAGGAAAGGGAAGTGGAATTTTTAACTGAAGGTGAGGCGAACAGCGAATAAGACCAGGCAACGACACAAAAATGAAATAGAAAATCAAAGTGGATAAAGATAACTATAATACTGAAAATTAACTTTTTCATAAGAATAGCACTGAGGCCAAATCTTCTTAAATCTGTTGTTAAGCCCAATCTGTTTTCTTGAGCGTAAAATGTATATAAAAAAATAGACGAATTGTTTCTCTCTCACCAGTGGAAATAAATTGATTGGTTCTTTTTTTTTTATTGAGTAGCAAATATGAGAGTATATATTTTCAACTGTTTTGCTTACTCCTTAGTCTGTCTCCTTTAACGTAAAGAATAATCAAAAAGTGTATGCCCTGACAGTTAACTACAAAATATTAAAGGATATTTCTAGTCTTCTCCCTCCTATGTACTATATGATGGTGCATTTAACATGAATTCTACCAGATTTCACACCTCTCACAACTATAATGTTTACATCACCAAACCGTTACTTTCCTATAGTACTGAAGGACAGAACAACAGACGTTGATTTCTTGAAGTTGCATAGAAAATCGCCAAATGGCAGCCTTCTAAATGGATCTAGAGCCAAAGGAGAATGCCGAAGATGTCTTAAAATAATGAACCTTTAAATAGTCTAGAAAACCTGGTTAAATATCGTTCGGGAGGAAGGCAAAAAAAATCAGACGGAGAGAAAAAAAAATACGAGCCAATCACACGGACAACAAACAAGGCAACTGTGCGTAAAATAGGTATAATCGTCTCGTTGACTTTCGGGGGTAAAATGTAAGTCTCGGACCAGGCTTAGCACCGGCCACGTCCGCGGAAAGTCTATTAGTAGGGAGGTAAAAGTAGAAAATCAAAAGGAGAGGCGAGGCAGAGATGAGAGGGAATGGTAACGACTGGGGTAAGAGGTGAGGGAACAAAGGTAAATATAAACTAGAAAGGAAATGAACAGGAAGAGAAGTGGTGGAGGGAAACGATTGGGACAAGAAAAGGGTTGGAGAAGAATAATTGCTTGAAAAATGATGAGCAGGATGAGGAGTGAGGACGGGAAGTATGGGTTGAAAGGGAAAGGGGAAGAGGGAAAAAGTAAATCAAGGGAAGATAAACAGGAAGAAGGGACAAATAGAAAATGGAACTGGATAGATGAAATAAAATAAAAAATCGACGGGAAGAAGTGAAGGTTGGGCGCCTGAGGAGATAGGAGAGGGATAGAAGGGGTAACATAACCTAAAGGTGAACAAGAAAGATAATAGAGTGCCGACTGGGAATGGAAAAAAAACTATAAGATGAGAAGGAAAAGATGGAGAGGAGGAATATCAGATGTGAAAGGAAAGGGGAAAACATCACCTACAAAAAATAAAGAACATGAGGAGGAGTTGAAGTGCTTGACAGAATGAGATAGGAAAAATGGACTGACTGGGAAGAAACAGATTAAAAAAAAGACCAACGCGATGAAAACGAATGAATTTGAATGAAACTAAAGGGGTGAGCATGAAGGAAAGTTGAAGTGCTTGACAGAATGAAGTAGAAAAAAGGGACTGACTGGGAAAAAACAGATTGAAAATAAGACCAACACGATGAAAACGAATGAATTTGAATGAAACTAAGGGGGTAAAATATCGAATCAAAAGCAATTATTTTAAGCGGAAATGAATATGAGAGGGAGTTTGATGAGGGAATGAAGGCTACATGGATCAAGGCCGCTGATGAAAGAATGCAGATGCTGATCCGAGTTTTACAACGAAACTCCCAGAATGTTCCTTTTAGTCTCGTGTCTATTGAGGATGAGGTAAATAAGCGCCTTTTAGTTTCACCTTCTCCTTTAATTGTAGAATATTTACAAACGTGAAGACAGATTTGTAGTGAAATATATCCGGAAATAGCGAACACACACTATCACAATCACCATAACAACTATCAACACTGTTACTACTTTGTTAACGTAATGAGACAGAATATGTGTTAAACGAAAGAATAAAAAGGCCCACAACATAACGGTTCTCATAAAGATACAAAAGTCTACAAAAAAATCAATGTCTAAATTATATTCTATTGAAATATAGAGATTATAGGAAGGAGAAAATACAACTGCAAACACAACGGCTACTTACCCTTATCCTTGAAGCACGCCCTTCCTCCTCTCCCCTTATAGCCCAACGTGTGCAGGTACGAGAGGGCGGAGCAGGTGTTGGTGCGGGTGCCGTCTGTGCGTGCCTTCACCGCCTCCGTCAGAGTGTACAGGCCGGGATGCTACACCGACAAGCCAGCCTGCATCAAGTATGAGAAGAGGTGAGATGGTGTGTGTGTGTGTGGGTGTGTGGGTGTGTGTGTGCTCCAAACAGTCTGCTTATGCCAACGAACCTAAGACTCGACAACACACAACTTCCCAAAGCTTTCGAGTAATATCGGTACGCGGCGCTTGTTCTGATTGCCGATGGACGAAACAACTCATGCTCTAGTCGGGGGCTAATATTAAGTGGTAACATGAGTCTCTGCTTCCTCGTAGCGAAGATCTCTCTCTCTCTCTCTCTCGAGAAATTATCCCCCCTTAAAAAAGACCCTGCTTTATATCTGCAAAGGCAAGACACAGGAATAATAAACACATTTTTACGATTGCATGTGAAAAAAATATTAGAATAACAAAAAACAATAGAACGAAAGTAAGATTCAATAGCTAAAATAACCACTTTGCACTATGATACATAAGTTGATAATCCTGATTTTTCACCCACGGATCTTTCTCTTCAGACGGTCATTGCCTTGATCTTCGTTTAAACTTCCTTCTGTGCCTGTGGACTGAGGAAGGGTACATGTATAGCTGCCAGCCAATCAGTTCACACACACACACACACACACACACACACACACACACACACACACACACACATACACACACATGACTGCCATAATTGGTGCAGATTAGTTTGCCCTAGGCCGCGGCAGGGAGAAGTATCGGAGAGGGTTTAGAACCTCAGCTGCACAAATAAATCTAATTAGCTGGAGTAACGTTAAGGGATTTGCAATTAACGATCAAATACAGACTTTGCTGAGTTCAATATGTCTTAAAACTCACTGCCTTTTTTATTTGAGAAAACTATTTGGGGACAGAAATATAAGGAGAGAGAGAGAGAGAGAGAGAGAGAGAGAGAGAGAGAGAGAGAGAGAGAGAGAGAGAGAGAGAGAGAGAGAGAGAGAGAGAGAGAGAGAGAGAGAGAGAGAGAGAGAGAGAGAGAGAGAGAGAGAGAGAGAGAGAGAGAGAGAGAGAGAGAGAGAGAGAGAGAGAGAGAGAGAGAGAGAGAGAGAGAGAGAGTATTAGTAACAGTAAAAACTTCAGGTATCACAGTCAGAGCAGGTTAGATAACTTTGAAAAGTCGTTGTGAGCAACGCCTTCCTGCCTGATCTGAAGTCTTTACTGCGATATTCTCGATTTCTAATATCACTTTCAAAACTGCCTTTCTTTACATTTGTGAGGCAAGATGTGCACACACACACACACACACACACACACACACACACACACACACACGCACAGACGTGTTTGTATAAAGTTTCGGCCGTGCCCAAAGATCAGTCATTACAGAGTTCCAAGCTCTATATCATGATCAGACCATTACTTCAACTTGCCTTCACCCTCCCTTCCGTCTCCTCCTTCCTCCTCCCTCTTCAGACACCAGATTTCGCAAAGGCGTCATGCAGTGGAAGGGGGTTGGCATGGGGCAGTGCGAAGGGATAAGAGGAGGAAGGCAGAGAGGAAGAAGCGCAAGATACTTTTTTATATTGTGTTTAGATTACTTATTGAAGTTCCTATTTTCCATCTCAAGACTTGAAGATGAGACTGAATAAAGTTTTCGTCTTATCTCTTACTCAGCTCATTTTCTTCAGCATAAATGAAAGAAAATCGAAAAAGTATGTAAATCGTAAAGTTTTCGAAATGGAAATAAAATAAAGGCAATAAAAGTTTTAAAAAGCTTCCTTAGATGGCATGCTGCCGAGAAAGCCTAAAATGTACGATACAATATCAGGCAGGAGGAAGCTGATAAAGAGCAGAAGGAATATACAAATGAAGCTATTTATCATCTGCATGGTTGAGCCTTGGGCTGGTAGGAGGTGTGTCAAAATGGCGAGTCTTTATAACCCATGTTAAGGTCAACCACGCGAGGCGAGGGTGTGACGGCGATGCCCCCTACGGCCACAAGCATGGCGCCTTTCTGCGACTCGTTTTTTCTGCCATTGTAATTGTGTGTATGAATCGAGGAACGTATGCAACGCTCATTTATTTTCGGTGGGTATTTTTTTTCCTCTGAAAAGCTTTGGGCCTCTTACACAGTACCATCTGAGGGGCTTGCGGTGCCAGTGTCGCTGTGTGCTGTGTGGTTTCTGTGTTAAGCTTCTCTTCCTTCTGGCAAACTGTATCGCCTCATGTGGGCCGCTTACACTAAATGTTTTCCGTGGGTCTCGTTGTGCCTTTGATGTAGTGGATACGGATCTGGGTACTTAGAATCGGCACCCATGTATATGCTGTTTTTACTTTTCTCAGACAAATTGCATCGCCTTGCCCAAGAATTCTTTGACGCCTCATATGGGTCATTGTGCATACGAAACTCCTGTGTATTGTTTTCTTTCCCCACACAAGTGGCACCGCCTTGGGCCGACGATTAATGCATCCAGTCCATTCGTTTAGGGAGTAGCACTACTGTTCCAAGTGAGTTCGGCATCACCTGATTTAGTCATAAAGTCCCGTGTTAGGGACGAGGGGATAGTGATGAACAAACGGACGCAACAACAGATTGTATGACTGGGCGGATAAATGGCAGATGGAGTTCAATATAGGGAAGTGCAGTATTCTGAGTGTAGGTAGGAACAACCCCTCACATAACTATTGCTTAAATGACACTCTCATAAGCAGGTCTGGGTGCGAGAGGGATTTAAGGGTCTTACTCTGATCTCCGTCCAAGGGCACAATGCATTCAAGCTAGAAATCGAGCTAATAGGGTACTGGGATTTATTTCAAGGAGCGTAAGAAACAGAAGCCCCGAAGTCTTCCTCAAACTATATTTAGCATTAGTTAGACCTCATCTTGACTATGCGGTTCAGTTCTGGTCATCTTACTATAGAATGGATATCAAAATGTTAGAATCAGTGCAGAGGAGGATGACTAAGATGATTCAGGGGTTGAGAAACTTGCCATACGAGGAAAGACTCAAACAGTTAAACTTGCATTCTCTAGAAAGGCGAAGGGTGCGTGGAGACATGATCGAGGTTTATAAATGGATGAAGGGCTGTAATAAGGGAGACATTCATAAGGTTTTGTTGGTAAGAGAACCGGGTAGGACACGAAGTAATGGGTTTAAACTGGATAAATTCAGATTCAACAGGGACATAGGCAAAAATTGGTTTACTAACAGGGTGGTGGATGAGTGGAATAGGCTTAGCAGTCACGTGGTGAGTGCCAATACAATTGTCACATTCAAAAATAGATTAGATAAATTCATGGACAGCGATATTAGGTGGGGTTAGATACACGGGAGCTTAGGGTCAAAGGAGCTGCCTCGTACAGGCCTACCGGCCTCTTGTAGACTCCTGCGTTATGTTCTTATGTTCTTATGACGCAGGAACTCCCTCAACACAACACTTTTACGGTAGTATGCACAAGCGTCGATATATTCAGGAATGCAATGTAGTAACTGCGGGACACATGAGCAAAAACTATAGCAAAATTAAGCAGTCTGTTTGGAGACCTGAAAGGAGGACCAAAGACAAACTGATACGAATGTGGAAATTAACCAAAGGAAGACTAAAGACGCTGACAGGTAAGATAAAGCTCCGCAGAGACAGCTAATCATGGCCAACACGCGACAACAATGAGACGCCGAGGAGGAGGAGGAGGAGGAGGAGGAGGAGGAGAGGGAGGAGGAGAGGGAGGAGGAGAAGGAGGAGGAGGAGGAGGAGAGGGAGGAGGAGGAGGAGGAGAGGGAGGAGGAGGAGGAGGAGGAGGGGGGCTTGTAAGAGGAGAGGTGGAGGAGGAGGAGAAGGGGAAGGAGGAAACATGGAAACATGGAAACATGGACTAGCAGGCAGCAGAAAGCCTGTTGGCTCATTACTAGGCTGCCTGCGTTCAGTGATTTAATCAATCCGTTTGCCATAGGAGTGGCTTGCAGGGAAGGATTAAAGCACTTGTGCACCGTTCAGTTCACAGCCGTTGCAGCAAAGTGGCAATCAATGCGTTTCTTGAAGGAGTTGATGGTCTCTGCGAGAAACGCATTGATCGCCACTTTGCTGCAACGGGTGTGAACTGAACGGTGAAGGAGGAGAGGGAGGAGGAGGAGGAGAGGGAGGAGGAGAGGGAGGAGAAGGAGGAGAAGGAGGAGGAGGAGGAGGGGGAGGAGGAGGAGGAGGAGGAGGAGGAGGAGGAGGAGAAGAGGGAGGAGGTGAAGGAGGAGGAAGAGAGGGAGGAGGAGGAATACATAGGAAGAACAGACACCAGAAGACCTGTCGGTCTATGGCGAGGGCGTTTGTTTACTACCGGTACTACTAATAATCTACGTGTGGTAGGACAGGATAGAATAGATGAAGGCTCCTCCCCACCCATCTCTCCCTCCGGCAACG
Source organism: Eriocheir sinensis (assembly GCF_024679095.1). NCBI lineage: Eukaryota > Metazoa > Arthropoda > Malacostraca > Decapoda > Varunidae > Eriocheir > Eriocheir sinensis. Next base: position 16,496,737 of record NC_066518.1, read on the forward strand.
TGCCGGCAGGAAATAGTTAGAAGAGAACACCATTTTTTTTTTTTTTACAACAAAGGAGACAGCTCAAGGGCACAAAAAAAGGAAACAATAATAAAAAAAAGACCGCTGCTCACTGCTCCAAAAAAAAAGAATCAAAAGAGGTGGCCGAAAGAGAGGTCAATTTCGGGAGGAGAGGTGTCCTGATACACTTCTCTTGAAAGAGTTCAAGTCGTAGGCAAGAGGAAATACAGGTGAAGGAAGATTGTTCCAGAGTTTACCAGCATGAGGGATGAAAGAGTGAAGATGCTGGTTAACTCTTGCATAAGGGGTTTGGACAGTATAGGGATGAGCATGAGTAGAAAGGCGTGTGCAGCGGGGCCGCGGGAGGGGGGGAAGGTATGCAGTTAGCAAGTTCAGAAGAGCAGTCAGCGTGGAAATATCGATAGAAGATAGAAAGAGAGGCAACATCGCGACGGAATTTAAGAGGCAGAAGACTATCAGTAGGAGGAGGAGAGCTGATGAGACGAAGAGCCTTAGACTCCACTCTGTCCAGTAGAGTTGTGTGAGTGGAGCCCCCCCCCACACGTGAGATGCATACTCCATACGAGGGGGGACAAGGCCCCTGTATATGGATAGCAACTGCGCGGGGGAGAAGAACTGGCGGAGACGATATAGAACGCCCAACCTCGAGGAAGCTGATTTAGCGAGAGAGGAGATGTGAAGTTTCCAGTTGAGATTTTGAGTGAAGGATAGACCGAGGATGTTTAGTGTTGAAGATGGTGATAGCTGAGTGTTGTCGAAGAATAGGGGATAGGCGTTTGAAAGATTGTGTCGAGTTGATAGGTGGAGAAATTGATTTTTTGAGGCATTGAAGGACACAAGGTTCCTTCTGCCCCAATCGGAAATGATGGCAAGGTCTGAGGTTAAGCGTTCTGCAGCCCCCAGTTTGGAGTCGTGTACTTCCTGTTGTGATGGTCTTCTATTGAAAGAAGTTGAATAATGCAGAGTGGAGTCGTCGGCGTATGAGTGGACAGGACAGTTTGTTATGGAAAGAAGATCATTGATGAATAACAGGAAGAGAGTGGGTGATAGGACAGAGCCCTGTGGAACATCACTGTTGATAGATTTAGGGGAAGAACAGTGACCGTCTACCACCGCAGAGATAGAACGGCTTGAGAGGAAACTAAAGATAAAGGAACAGAGAGAGGGATAGAATCCGAATGAGGGCAGTTTAGAAAGCAAAGACTTGTGCCAGACTCATTCGAAGGCTTTCGACATGTCTAGCGCAACAGAGAAAGTTTCACCGAAACGGCTAAGAGAGGATGACCAAGAGTCAGTTAAGAGAGCAAGAAGATCGCCAGTAGAACGCCCCTTGCGGAACCCATACTGGCGATCAGATAGAAGTTAGAAGTGGAAAGGTGCTTTTGAATCTTCCGGTTAAGGATTGATTCAAAAGCTTTAGATAGACAGGAAAGTAAAGCTATAGGGCGGTAGGTTGAGAGATTGGAACGGTCACCCTTCTTAGGCACAGGCTGTACAAAGGCATACTTCCAGCAGGAAGGAAAAGTAGATGTTGATAGGCAGAGACGAAAGAGTTTGACCAGGCAGTTAGTCAACACGGAAGCACAGTTTTTAAGGACAATAGGAGGCACTTCATCAGGTCCATAAGCCTTCTGAGAGTTGAGGCCAGAGAGGGCATAGAAAACATCATTTGGAAGAATCTTAATAACAGGCATAAAGGAGTCAGAGGGGGGATGAGTAGGAGGAATATGCCCAGAATCGTCCAGGGTGGAGTTCTTACAGAAAATTTGAGCGAAGAGTTCAGCCTTAGAGACAGATGAGACGGCAGTGCTGCCGTCAGGGTTAAGGAGAGGAGGGAAAGAGGAAGAAGTGAAATTGAAGGAGATATTTTTGGCTAGATGCCAGAAGTCACGGGAAGAATTAGGAGAAGCAAGGTGTTGGCATTTTCTTTTGATAAAAGAAGTTTTGGTAAGTCGGAGAATAGATTTGGCAAGATTCCGCGCTGAAATGTAAAGGTCATTGTTACCGGGGGCTCGAAGGCTCTCGAACCTTTTGTGAGCTGCCTCTCTATCTTTATTAGCACGAGAACAAGCATGATTAAACCAAGGCTTTTTAGCATGAGGAGTAGAGAAAGTACGTGGAATGCATGCCTCCATTCCAGAGACAATCACCTCTGAGATGCGCTGGGCACACACAGAGGGGTCTCTCTCCTGGAAGCAGTAATCATTCCACGGGAAATCGGAAAAGTACATCCTCAGGTCGTCCCACCAAGCTGAAGCAAAATGCCAGAAGCATCGCCTTTAAGGAAGAAAGGGACATGGAAATTTTTACTGTAAAGAGAGAAATAAGAGGAAATTACTTAATAGGAGGAGGAGGAGGAGGAGGAGGAGGAGGAGGAACACAAAGGAACACAAATGAAGAACACACAACAGCAGACATGATGGTCCTTACGAGGCTGTTTGTGACAAGCTACACTATCTACTCAAAGGTGGAAGATCAAGGACAGCAAAGGCGAAGGCTCCTCCCCACCCCCCCATCCCTCCAACCAAAGCTGGCAGGAAAGGAAAAAGAACCATGCAGCATGGAAAAACTGCATGGAAATTATGTAGGAAAGAGGAAAGAACTACCATTACTGCTACCACTAACCGGGCGATAAAATTGGACGACACCAGTATACGAAAGAACTTAACGTTATTATGACAATGAGTAATATCTTAGTTGCTGGTTGGATTCAAAATGCTTGTCTAATCTATTCTTGAAGGCCGCAACTGTTGTGCTATCAACGACATCACAGGGTAGATAATTCCAAACATTAACGACTCGATTGAAGAAGTGTTTAGCTTCGTGCAAGGAGAATCTTTTTACCACTTATCTTGAAATTGTCATTTTTTCTTGTTCTACTTGATCGATCAATTGTAAAGTAATCTTCCGCATCAATATCACTGAATCCTTTAAACATTTTAAACACTTCTATTATATCGCCTCGCATTCTTCGTTTTGATAGGCTGAATAAATTTCTCTAAGTCTTAAAGTTTGTTCATAAGATAAATTTCTCAATCTAGGAATCATTTTTGTTATTCTCCGTTGAACCCGTTCTAACTTTTCAACATCTTTTCTGAAATAGTGAGACCAAAACTGTACACAGTACTCTAGATGGGATCGAACCAGCGAATGATACAGTTTTAATATTATTTTTTTCGATTTATTATTAAAGACTCGTTTGATGAAGCCAACCAATTTGTTTGCGTTTTAACTACCTCTAAACAATGCTGACTGGGCTTTAAATCGCTTGATATATTGATTCCAAGATCCTTTTCTTTACTTATTGGAGAAAGTTGTTGGCCATTCATTACGTACTGAACGCGATTGTTATTGTTTCCAATGTGTAACACTTTACATTTGTCAACGTTAAATTACGTTTGCCATTGCTTGGCCCAACGTGCAAGTCGATCTAAATCTGATTGTAATGCTTCTTCGTCGAGTGTCGTAGTTGCCTTACTAGCGATTTTTGTGTCATCAACAAATTTTGATATTTTGCAAGTAAGCCCAATTTAGAAGAGCATGGGCCAAGCACTGATCCTTGAGGTACGCCGCTTCTGACATCGAGCCAGTTAGATGAAACACCGTTTAGAACTACTCTCTGTTTCCGCTTAGAGAGCCAGCACTCAGTCATAATCACAGTGACACCACAAATTACACTTAAATTAAGGCCATCTTGCATCGTGACTATACATCAACGCTATAGTAAGTCGTTTCGCACAAAATCACTTCGTACACATGAAAAACTAGTCTTTTCTATTTCATCAACCTTTCCATTAAGAATAAGTCAGGGCTCAATCTTATACCTGCCAATGCCACAGTTTGAGATAATAATGTTACTGAAATCGACACAGCATTCCGAAATTACTATATCAGTAAAGACATTAGCCACAAAGGGACCAACCTGCCAAAAAGCAGCAACACCAATCTCCAGTTCACCGTTCACGACTGTCGAGTCCGAGTGGTGCGTGGCCGTGCCCGACTATACCTCGCGCCTCTCTCCTTGTCCAGAACGGGTACCGTACAAGTCAGTGGGCCCCTAACCCTAACGACCCGTAGGGAGCGCGTACCCCCTGACAGACCCTTGGCGTACCCCCCGGAAAACCCGTTCTAAGTGATAACACACACACACACAGGAAACAACACTACTTTTCTTCTCTGACTCTTGACTATAATTTATACTGAATATATATTAGGGTGATTACTAACCGCACCAGGGTGCCCCGCTAAGCACAACAATTAAAGTGTGATCCTCTCACTCACGACAAGGAAAGACTGAGGAACTGAGAAGTGCTGAGTGACCGGTAGTCAAGCCTCACCCGTTCGTTTCCTGTACAGTACAAGTTAACAACCTGTATCAACAGGACCTAAACAAGTGTCTATCCTTCAGATAACACTTCAAACCTTTTGTTTTACCCTCGACTACTTTTTAATTGATTATTTAAATTGATTTACATATAAATACGAGGAATAAACAAAAAAAAAATAACCCCCCAAAAAACAAAAAAAGACCCCCCCCCCAAAAAAAAAAAAAAGTGGGTTGGGTTTAATAAGTTTTTTTTTTTTTTCAATCCTGACACAAAGGGCGACTGAACACGCAAGGAGCGATGGAACACACAAGGAGAAAGAGTTTGACTGTGTGGTAGCACACGCTTAGACTCTTGATCGCGCACAACACAACACTTGTAATCGCACTCGACCTTCTTGAACGTACACAACTCTGGTATTTGACAAGGAGTGATATACCACACGCGAGTGTGATAGACACGAGGCTCAAAGCACAGGTAGGTAAGTTTGTGGAAGCGGCTGGCGGACCAGCAGCGAGTGTCAGTGACTTGATCTGAGGCAGGCTGGGTCACGACTGACCTTAAGCAGGCTGGGTCACGACTGCCTGAGGCAGGTTGGGTCACGACTGAGCAGGCTGGGTCACGACTAAGCAGGCTGGGTCACGACTGAGCAGGCTGGGTCACGACTAAGCAGGCTGGGTCACGACTGAGCAGGCTGGGTCACGACTAAGCAGGCTGGGTCACGACTGGCAGGCTGGGTCACGACTGGGCAGGCTGGGTCAAGACAGAGCAGGCTGGGTCACGGGAGAGGTGGAAGAGAAGGAGGAGAGAGGAGGGAGGAGGAGGAGGAGGAGGAAAAACATACTGGAATCATTATGAAGATTGAGGAGAGAATAAGGAGGGAAGGGAAACGAGGGAAGAAAACAAGGCGGAGGAGGAGAGGAAGGAGGAGGAGTAGGAGTAGGAGGAGGAGGATTAGGAGTAGGAGAAGGAGGAGGAGGAGGAGGAGGAGGAGGGGAGTACGAGGAGGAAGAATAAGAGGAGGAGGAGGAGGGGGAGTACGAGGAGGAAGAATAAGAGGAGGAGGAGGAGGAGAAGGAGAGGGAGGAGGAGGAGGAGAAGGAGGAGGTGGAGGAAGAATAAAAAGGAGGAGGAGGAGGAGGTAAAGAAGGAGGAGGAAGGAGGAGGAGGAGGAGGAAAAACATACTGGAATCATTATGACGACTGAGGAGAGAATAAAGCTGGCGTCACGCTGGACCCATATCTGGTGAGCACGAGCTTTTGCTGGCAGCCTTTGCTCTCGAGCAAGTCACAGTTGTCTTCACACCGACGAGCGACGAGGGGCGAGCGACGAGCAACATTGTAAACAAAGCTTCAGCCCTGGCGCCTACTACATCTACGCTTTGCATTACGGCTAAGTGTGCAGCTGTGACGGCATTACTTGCCGTTATTCAACGAGCGCAGAAGAAGAAAAGACGAGTCTGAGTTCAGTCATGGCTGAAGAGAAGGGAGACCCATGGTGTGTACAACAATCCATCTAACTTTCTTCAGCGTATACTTACAGAAATGTGGATGGCTGTGGTCCCACAACTCAGGATGGTCCCTGACTCTAGATATTAAAGAGTGCACAATACCGGAGGACCAATGAACTTTAGAACCAGGAGCGAAGGTGGGCATGGCGAGTGTTTATTTCAGCTGGGCGGTCTTGGTCTTGGTTAGGGATCCAGAAATCAAAATAAAAACCAACACTACTTTTCACAATATTATAAAATATTACAAACACCATTAAACATAAAACGAGTATGTGAAGGAGTTCTCTAATATCATGGGTATACGGATCCAATACACTAGGTGACTAGGCAATATATATCATTCACATATCGGTGCACCAAAGAGCTCATTTGACTGCCTGCTCGCGGCTCGCCGAGCTGCTCCCCGTCCAAACGGCGAGCTAAGCGCAGGAGCAAAAGCTCACGAGCAAGCCATCCCGCGAGCAAAAGCTCGTGCTCGTCAGATTTGGTCCAGTGTGACGCCGGCTTAAGGAGGGAAGGGAGATGAGGGATAACAAGGAGCAGTGAGGCGTGTGTGTGTGTGTGTGTGTGTGTGTGTGTGTGTGTCCTCTCCCGTAACTACAGCTACCCTGAGGAACCCATAAACCGAGGTAAACCTCTATTGAGGCTTTACTGGAATAATGCGGCAAACATCACGGAAGGCCTGATATGTACCAAAATCGCGGCATTGCTTGGAGGTGCCTCAACATTTCGTGACGTGCAGGACATCATGTCATATCTCGATAGCACCTCACACCAAACACCAGTCTTTTCACAACTGGGTCTCCTGCATTATTATTATTATTTTTTTTTTGGCTTCGAGCCAAAAGTCTTGGAAGATTTTAGGTTTATTAATTTAATTACAGGTTAATGTGAGGAAAATGTGTTAATTAATCAAAATTTGTAATTATTGTTTTGTAACGAAAGTTAGTCATGATTCCGGAGATATGTAGGCTGCACTCCACGTTAGCCTAGCATATTGAGCTTACCAGCCACTTGGTTCTTAGTCTAATATAAACTTCATCTGGTGGCAATACTACCACACACCCTGCGCCGCCGCGCTGGCTCTTTGACGCTCGAGCCAAACAAGCCTTCTGGCCACAACTACCTACGCATAAAACATATTGTTTATGAATATTATATTATTTATAGTAGGGTGCGGGATTCTATTTCAAAGACATTGAGGTCCATTTCAACCAATTTGGCAACACTCCTTTTTTTCATACGCCTCCGTGGTCTTGTGGTCAGCATGCCTGGCTACTACTCCGCAGGCCTGGGTTCGAATCCCGGCCCGGGCAGTCGGCGTGCAGCTCGCCCAGCTGTTCATCCTCCCTTTCGGGCTGGTCGATAACTGGGTACCTGAGGAAGGTAAACCCTTCTTTACCTTTTACCTTTTTATCGCTGTGCTCCAGCACAGGGCCTCTGTGCCTCGCCACCCCCCAACGCAGTTTACGGGTTAAGCATGCTTTATTTTGCTAACACCTGACCCAGCGTTTTGACCTAGGGATGACCTGGGACTAATTCCTACTCGCTACCCGAAAGAGGATAACCTTCCCGCTCCAATCGAGCACCACCACACTGCACTCCTTCACCTTCCCCCTTCAACCGTCATCACAACTTTCCCACAGTTAATGTAAAGTACCAGCCCCCCCCTAACCCTTTCAGTTATTTTTATGATATATATATTTTGTACATTATATATTATAATTATTATTATTATTATTATTATTATTATTATTATTATTATTATTATTATTATTATTATTATTATTATTATTATTATTATTATTATTATTATTATTATTATTATTATTATTATTATTATTATTATCAATATAACACACACACACACACACACACACACACACACACACACACACACACACACACACACACACACACACACACACACAAACACACACACGTACGTTCCTACCCTACTTTCCTACGTCCTGTGACTCGCTGGCACACACAGCCCAGACAACAAGAACACTGAAGTGTCACTGAACTCAACCTGTAATCCCCTCAACCAATGGCAATGAAGTGCCGCGGCTCGTCACAAGAACACTAAACGTAGAGCATGAGCAGTGGCCGGATAACAATGCAGGAGGAAGGCGGGATGAAGCAGCTTAAGAGGAGGATCAAGGAGGAGGAGGAGGAGGAGGAGGAACATAAGAACGCAGGAGTCTGCAAGAGGCCGGTAGGCCTGTACGAGGCAGCGCCTTTGACCCTAAGCTCCCGTGTATCTAACCCCACCTAATATCGCTGTCCATGAATTTATCTAGTCTATTTTTGAATGTGACAATTGTATTGGCACTCACCACATGACTGCTAAGCCTATTCCACTCATCCACCACCCTGTTTGTAAACCAATTTTTGCCTATGTCCCTGCTGAATCTGAATTTATCCAGTTTAAACCCATTACTTCGTGTCCTACCCGGTTCTCTTACCAACAAAACCTTATGAATGTCTCCCTTATTAAAGCCCTTCATCCATTTATAAACCTCGATCGTGTCTCCACGCACCCTTCGCCGTTCAAGAGAATGCAAGTTTAACTGTTTGAGTCTTTCCTCGTATCGCAAGTTTCTCAACCCCTGAATCATCTTAGTCATCCTCCTCTGCACCGATTCTAACATTTTGATATCCATTCTATAGTAAGGTGACCAGAACTGAACCGCATAGTCAAGATGAGGTCTAATTAATGCTAAATATAGTTTGAGGAAGACTTCGGGGCTTCTGTTGCTTACGCTCCTTGAAATAAATCCCAGTACCCTATTTGCTCGATTTCTAGCTTAAATGCATTGTGCCCTTGGACGGAGATCAGAGCTCACTAAGACCCTTTATTTTGCTTCTCAAGCTGGGATAGGGGTCTATTTTATCAACATGAGGCATCTGAGGCCCTAACATGTCTTTCCCTTTGCTTGTGAGGGAGAAAGGGCTGATGCACGACGAATCCATGAAAAATTAAATGGATGAAAATCGAAAAAATTAACTGTTAAAGACATGAAAATAAAGCCAAGGTCATGTATGCTGTCTATATACGAACGACCTCTGTTGCTGGGTGAATAGGACTAGCTGATTTAGCATCCAAACTTCCACTAATGCATAATCCACACATCCCCAAGAGACAAAGATATACATCTTGTTTTATTAGCCATGGTCTTTCATACTATTGGAGTATCTACATAATTTTCGTCCTAAGTTTCTCATATCATTCTGCTGCTTTATCTGTTGTTGGAGCAGACTCTTGATTTCTTCTTTTTTGCAAAGTATTTGGAATGCTTTCTCATACTGCAGAAACGTATCAGCAAGCCTTTGAATGTGGTGAATCCTTCGTATGTCTTCGTACACCAAAACGACTTTGATTTATTCGTGTTGCTGCTGCAGTCAAAAGGAAGGAAAAAACTGAGCCACGCACGAGGCACCAGAAGCTTTAGCAGGCCTGTGTGGGGATCAGGCGGCCGCGATACGAAGTCCTTCAGGCGCGAGAGAGAGAGAGAGAGAGAGAGAGAGAGAGAGAGAGAGAGAGAGAGAGAGAGAGAGAGAGAGAGAGAGAGAGAGAGAGAGAGAGAGAGAGAGAGAGAGAGAGAGAGAGAGAGAGAGAGAGAGAGAGAGAGGAAAAATTGTTAATGATACATGTTCTTGTGCTCTTCAGTAGTTCACCTTTCCAAGCCCGTGTCGTGACTCTTGATTTAAAATTGATGAGCTACTCTGTGAAAAAGAAAAACAAGTATGCTCAGTAAACACAAAAAAAATAGGTATATATTTAATTCTCATAACTTTTCGGCTTAGACGTTTCTTATCAGAGACGGGTCATTAACATCGACAGTGACAAATCAGTGAAGTGGAGGGAGTCGTGCCTGGCGAAAACTTGCTGGCTGATTTAGCTTCGCGGACAGGTAGACGAGCACAGTTTTAAGTGTGTAGAATTTTGGGAACTGTCCTATTCTTTTTAGCAGTAATATGTTATAACATTTCTTTCTTTATCGGTCCTGAACAGTCTTTTCCTCATTAAAAAAATTACAATAATACTGATTACTCCTTTCTAATTTTTCAAAGAATCCACTAACTAACCCATCAACCAGTAATGGAAAAACAAACTACAACTCAGCAACACAAAATTAACGTTACAGTAAATTCAAGGTGTGACCTCAAATTGACATAAGCGAAAGATGGAATGTAACGGACTAGAACTGACACTCCCACTATGGGTCTTTGTGGTGGAAGGAAGAGTGTTTGTTCCTCTGTCGGTCGGTTCGCGGCGGGGGCGGGCTGGAGAAGGCGATAAGAGGCAGAGTAGGATCACCTAATATCCCCTTTCATCATTTTCTCTGACAAGGGCAAAACAACTGCTCATCCCACCGCTGCCACCACTAATATAACCGTTGGTTGGGGTTATGAAAAGTTCCTGCTCTTGTCCAAAAATATATTTCTCAGCGCGTGCACAGGAACGTTATGTACAGCCGCGGGCAAGCGGAGCGACGAACGTGTTAGGGTCGCGACAGCCAGCTTCTTACTGCCGGGCCGCCGGCTGAGATGAACGCAAGGTTTGCAAAAACTGTACTGTCACGTGATTCGTGAGTGATATGGAAATTTCCGTGCATAACACTCACCCAATACCCAGGTCTCTCTCTCTCTCTCTCTCTCGTCTGTCTGTCTGTCTGTCCCCCCCCTCTACGCCTCCGCCCCATAACAAGGCCACGGCTGTAAGAACTCAGCGGCCCCCAGTTGGTAGAGGCGCCATGGCGGCCTAGCTCACCCATGTCACGTATATTCACGCTCCGGACTCTGGCACGAATCACAGTCACCCGCGCGCCCTGCATTTAAGTTACAAACCAGTGCTTGCTGACGCCAAGACTCGCACTCCGAACCCAATGAACTGCGTATCATATGCATAAGTAGTGGGAATAGGTCTGAGCGGCGGTGATTGCAATGTGTGGATCAGTAGCATGTATGTGTTGTGTATGTTTCAGTGAGCTCAGCGGCTAATGATTCGCTTGCGAAACAAAGGCCAGCTCGTCTACCGTAATAATTTAATTGATGAATGGTGTTCATTATGTTGTAAATCAAAGGAACAGCATCAACAGCAGTTTTGATGGTGTTGCTGATGGTGGTGGTGATTGTGGTAGTAGCAGTAGTAGAGCAGTAGTAGTAGTAGATAGGTGATATTTCTAACAATATTGCAATTTCTACGACAACTGCTACGTGTATTACTAGTACTGCTGCAACTACTACTACTGATGCTACTATACTACTACTACTACTACTTTTTTTTTTTTACGTTTTCTCCTATGGCGCCGGTAGGCTTGCTTGGAGGGGCCTGATGGTATAGTCCATCCCATTGTGGCGCAGGCAAGTATAGTGGCGCCATCTTGCATTGGCTCATGCTGCCCCCCAGAGCTCATCTTTGATCCTTGATTCTAGAGTCCGGATTGATAGGACAGCAAGTGGGTAGTCTTAGGCCACTCGGTGGTGACTGAAAAATCCCAGCTTGTGGCACCGGGCGGGACACGAACCCGCGTCGATCTGGACACGGCGCCGTCACGCTATCCACTCAGCCACCGCCTCCCCTATGCTACTACTACAACTACTACTACTACTACTACTACTACTACTACTACTACTACTACTACTACTACTACTACTACTACTACTACCACCACTTCAACACCCAAATATCACAAATACTACAACTCTTTTTACACATTACGGCACATTTTCCTGAATATAAAAATATAGAGAAAGTCGCAAAAACTCACATCACGAAGCCAGGAAAACCCCACCCCTCCAAAATATTCCATAAAGTCTACCATAAATAACCACCGCCTTCAACGCCACGACAATTTATTATTCCATTGTCTCCTGCACGCCTTGCCGGATTTCGAATGGCTCACCACGTGGGCACAGCGCTGCAGGTCCCCCAGCCCCGTACTCTTCCGTCTCCCAGCTCTCACTTGCTCTACACTCCTACACGCACCAGAATCCAGAAGAACAAACGATGATATGCCACGAGTAAAATATACGAACCGATCAGCGCACACACGTTATACTCTCTTATATAAACTCCAAGTCCAAAGAACAAAAATTGAGGTTCCATATGCTCGGATAAATAACCTCAGACAGACCAAACTCTCCCCGTACGTTCACTTAAGCAGCACAGAATGCCAGAAAGCAAAAAGTAATGATGCTACAAGTGTACAAATCTATCAGCGTCAGACAGAATTATTCGGATAACTGACTTTCGCGGTTCCCTCTCTTTCTACCCTCTTGTCTTTTTCTTCTTCCTCTGCCTCCTCCTCCTTCAACCCTTCCTCGCGTGCCACCCACAGGCCACCTAGCACACGCTCTTATCACTTCCTGCTCCTCCTCCTCGCTGAGTGATGCCACTTCTCATTACGCTTCAACACCCAAAAAAAGCCTCGCCCAGGCTACTCACTTTTCCTTTTCTCTCACCGGTCTTTTTTTTATCTCTTTTCTTCTGTCTCATTTTTCCTTCTGCTCCTTCCTTGCGTCCCTACCTGTCCCCGTCCTTCCTTCTCCCCCTCTCGGCCTCCCTCCATCACTACCTTCGCCCCTCTCTCCCTGTCCCCCTTCTTCCCTATTTCGCTCCCTCACCGGCGGTATCCCACCCTTACACCTTCGCTTGTATTCCTTGGCACCCAACCATGAGAGGCAGAGGGCGGCGGCTAAAGTCAACGTGTGGGTTTAACGACTCACGAAGCATTACTCGGGTGGTCGTGTTCTTCTCGAGGGGCTCCTAGAAGGGTGGTCGTGGTAATAAATTGTCTGCCCCGGGTCGTGGGTATGACAGCCTGATACACGCTGATGACTCTCTCAAGATTCGCGAGGGTGAGACACGAAGAACACTGGCCACGGATGTTGTGTTTGTTTTGTTTGGGCTGCGGTGAGTGAGGGACGAGTGTTGACGAATGCCGAAGAGGAAGGGTTGTGCGCGAGGATTGTTGTTGTGTGTACAAGAGCTTGTGGTTGTTGTGAATGATGCGTTTGTGGCTGTGGGAGATGTATCTGTTGTGTCTGTCAGTATTGTCTGTTTATATGGGTGACGCGTCATTAGGTGGTGGTGTTTGCGGGTGGTAATGATGATGTGAGTGATGATGCTGTGTCTGAGGGGTTTGACAATGTGTCTGTGGATGATGCAATGTGGGAGGTGCTGTGTCTAATACTTGTCGGTGATGTGCCTATATCTGTGAGTGATGTGTCTGTGTAAGTGATATGTACTTATGTGGGTGATGATGTGTCTGTGGGTGACGACACGCGGCTCTATAGGTGTTGATGTTGCGTCTGCAGGTGGTGACAAGTGTGGGGATGCGATGAGCCATGTGATGGGGCAGGGCAGTGACAAAACTAAACTGGTAAACAAAAACAGACAGGGAGAGAGATGGTGGGAGACAATGAAGAAAAAGGTTTGCAGACAGTGAAAAGAAAAACAGAAACATCGTACATGTCTGTGTGCAGGGTGGGGGATGGGCGGGCGAAGGGTAGGGCTCCTGGTGCTACAGACAGACTGGTGGGGAGACAGGCAGGTTCGTGGGCCGTTTGAGTATCCTTTCACACGCCAGAGACGAGTCATATAAGGCAGAGGAGCTGATGATGGGCTGCGGCGGACCCTCAACGGTTAAGGCAGCTCTGGGGTGAAGAAGGAGGAGGAGGAGGAAAGAAAGCGCGCGGGTAGTGAAAGCCAAGGTTGGGACACACACTAACACACGATCGGCTGTGTTCACCTCCATGACGCCGGGGGAAGTCCACCAACACCCATCCCTCCGGCGCGTCGAGGCTGAGAAATAGACGCTTGTTGTGGCGAGGAGAGAAAAGGAGCGTAGGGCGTAGGAAATTATCTGCAAACCTAAGTTTGTTAAAAATTTAACCCTCTATCTGTCACTTTCTTCTGCAGTTAATATTCTCGGTCTATACTTAACTCGATATCTTAAATCATGGAAACTTCATATCTCCTCTCTCGTATATCAACTTCCTCGAGGTTGGGCATTTTGTATCGACTTCGCCAGTTCTTTTAGCCGTCTCAGAAGCTGTCCATATACAAGGGCCTTGTTCGCCCTCATATGGAGTATGCATCTCATGTTTGGGGGGGGGGTCACACACTTTGTCCTTGTCTTCTCTCCGTCCATCCCTTCCCTTTCCCTTCCTCTTCCCCTTTCCTTTTCCCCTGTTCCACTTCATCAGGAGTTGACCCTTAGAGGGATTAGGAGGGCCATTAGCATAACGTTAACACAAACAGTGATTATACGATTCCCGAGACGACCAAAGCACTCCCAGTGTGTGTGTGTGTACACATATCAGTGTGGGAGTGGATGGTGGGTGGGTGGACGGTTGAGAATAGTTGCCTTGGGTATTAGTGTGTTTGTGGGTGTGTATGTGTGGATGTGGGCGTGTGTGGGTGGGGTGGGTGTTTCCCCTTCGACACAATGCATAATGCAGACAACGCCAGAATGCAAATTTAGAATTAACTGCTTTATGAGAACACTGTTGTTTCTCACACACACACACACACACACACACACACACACACACACACTCCTGATCCCTCTCATCCTTTATATCCCTTTCTATCCTCCTCCTCCTCCTCCTCCTTCCCTTCATTTACGTTCTAACTTCTAAACTAACTGCATGCCCCCCTCTCCCGCTGCAGCGCTGCACTCGACTTTACCTTTGCTTACCTTACTTTAACCTCTAAAACTCTCTTTCTTTGTCTATATTTCCTCCTGCCTACGACTTGACCTCCTTCAAGAAAACTGTCACGACACCGCTTCTCCCGAAACTGATCTTTCTTTTTGGCCTCTTTTTCTGTTTCCTTTTATTGGAGCAGCGTCCAGCGGACTTTTGTTACTTTTTCTCTATTTGTTTTATTTCCCTTGAGTTATCTCCCTTGCTGTAAGAAAAAAAAAAATGCGCCTTCTACCTCCCCCTCCACGAGCCCATTACTCATTCTCCCTTCCTCTCTTTGCCCATCCTCCCACACCTGTTGTCAGCTGATGTCCTTCCCTCGGTGACGATTTTAATATTCTGGAAAGCTTCTGTATAAAGTGAATGAATAAACTTTACTGAAAGGAGGAAAGTTTGGAGAGCTTAGCTGGTCACTGTGGATGATTTACTTTTTTTTTACAGCAAAGGAGACAGCACAAGGGCACAAAAAAAGGAAATAATAATAAAAAAAGCCCGCTACTTGCTGCTCCTGTAAAGAATCCGAAGAGGTGCCCGAAAGGGGGGTCAATTACGGGAGTTACTACATACTACCGCCTGCCACTGTTCATCTGTTTGTACGAATTGCGGATCAAAGCCCTCACACATTGCACCACATACCTTGTAGAGTTATTGTTCTGTTATTAATTAAAGATTAATATATCTAGCGCAGCTGTGCCCCTCTGGTTATTTATCACCGACTGGTTGTTGACTTAATTATTCTCGTCATTACCTCCACGCGTGCACTACAATGGGGGGCATAAACCTCACATGGAGAGGGCCCAATATTAGGCGATTTATGTTGCCGTTTATTATAAAACTTGCGAGTCCTCTGTGAATAATACGAAAGCGCTCTCATGCACACACACACACACACACACACACACACACACACACACACACACACAAACACAAACACAAACGCAAACGCAAACGCAAACACAGACACAGACACAGACACGCACACGCACGCACACACACACAGTGAATGAGTAATGTACACGGAAGAGGAAGCGCCTCGCCTCATGCAACCCTTATGACTAACAGGTCGGCAAGTTGACGTTTGCGCCGTCACGGCTTTCGGTGGCGTCCACACAGAGGCAGCCCCGCTGACACATTCCTGACGCCCAAGTCGCCGCCCAGACGATGTGTGAGTGAGTGAGTGAGTGAGTGAGTGTGTGTGTGTGTGTGTGTGTGTGTGTGTGTGTGTGTGTGTGTGTGTGCGCGCGCGCGCGCGCGCGCCCATTCATACAAAAGACGCATTAGGAAAAAATATAAAAAAATACATCAAATTCAACTTCGCAATGTAGAACAAAATACCTACACTTCTGCTGTACGCGAGGCTGTAAAATCATTATTTTGGCGCCATTTTCCCGTCAACATTCACTTGGTAGTCAACACTCGCGCGGGCCCTCGCCGTCACCGCCTCTCCGGCATCGGCAGGCGAGGTGACGCTTCCTGAGCAAGTGGTGAACCGCGTTAGTATATAGTAGTTAGTCTGCTCCTTACGCAGCTCAACCCACAACTCCGGAGAACAGGAAGTTAATGATGTTCTCTGATATTATCTTGAAGGCGGCGGCATCTGGACACTAGATAAGGTATTCTCTCTCTCTCTCTCTCTCTCTCTCTCTCTCTCTCTCTCTCTCTCTCTCTCTCTCTCTCTCTCTCTCTCTCTCTCTCTCTCTCTCTCTCTCTCTCTCTCTCTCTCTCTCTCTCTCTCTCTCTCTCTCTCTCTCTCTCTCTCTCTCTCTCTCTCTCTCTCTCTCTCTCTCTCTCTCTCTCTCTCTCTCTCTCTCTCTCTCTCTTTGCTATAGTCACCAGAGGCCACGAGACGCCTGGCGTCGTGCTGCAGGTATTGGCAGGCGGAAGGGGCCAAGGCACACGGCTGCCGCGATGCTTTCACCTTCATGCTGCGTCATGGTGCGAGGTGACTAACGGTTATACCATCCAACAAAAGCATCCCAAGATAATATGCACAACCGTAAATAGGGACCATGCTGCTGCCCCTTTTGCCTCAGATTGCTGCTATAAATTTGTTGCGAGGTTAGTGTCACCATTTCATGGAAACGTATGTGTAAATATGCTACCAGAGACACATGGAGCTGTTCGGATGTTTTTGAAGACACGCGTATGTGAGGTTAGTACCAGCCTTTAATAAAAGAGGTGTACGTGTTCCCGAAGACGCAAGGAGCTGTTCAGGTGTTTTGAAGACTCAGTTTCAGGCGCATCGAGTGAAATGGAAATTTCAAAGGTGGAGTACGCTGGGAAAGCCCATAGTAGAGACGTAAGTTAATTCATTTACTCAGAGAAAAAATCAAATTAACGTAAAAAAAAAAAAACATTCCGCGAGATTTCTGTGATGCACACGAAGGCGCTCACTCTTCTGCTTTCATCCCGTCACCAAACCCTTATTTTGCCTGGTGGTTAACGTGCTCGCGTGCCAGCACCGCCCAGACCTCCACCTGTAGCACTAACTAATGGCCCTTCCTGTCCCGCCACGCCAGGAAGGCTGTTGGGGTCATGGTAGGGCAGCGGCGGCGGCGGTGGGGACGACTGTGTCGGCAATGGAGGTGACGAGGCCCTAGGGAAGGTGTGGCAGACGCTGCTCGCCGCTCAGAGCCAGAGGACGTGTTGTTGTGCTGTGCCGCGGCCAGTGACCACGCCGCCTCGACACGGGTTGATCATCGCGAATTCAGGCCCGCAGATTCGTAATTATATGTGCTAACCACTACACCACGGAGGTGCACGGAGGCAAGAGTGATGGGCCGATATTGTGACTTAATGAACGCTTGATATGCATTGTTTGACCTTCCTTGATCTTCAAAGGAGGGACGTCCAGGTGTCGAATTTAAGCCCACTGGTCTTGTTCATGCTTGTATTTTTGTCCACTTTCGAAACAAGATAATCAAAGAATTCATACATGTAGTCAGACTCCCTCCACTCCCTCCTTACCTCTGTTAACCCATTTCCTTTTTACGGACGCCTGAGTGTTCGACCGAGTCCCGATGCTCATGTTCTCCTTTTCTGTCAAATCGAAGGCAGAATTAGCAGAGAAGCTATGCTTGTAATCAGACTTCCTTCTTCCCCTCCTAATATCTTTATAAACCCTTCCATTCCTAGATGCCATCTCCTCATTTCCCCCACATCTTAGGTCACCAGTAGCGTAAGTTAAGGGTAGTAATTTCCTCATATTTCAATCTTTACTGTAAAATTTCCATGGCCCTTTCTTCCTTAAAGCCACATGGTGTTCTCTTCTAACTATTTCCTGCCGGCACGTTGCCGGAGGGAGAGGTGGGTGGGACGGAGCCTTCATCTATTCTATCCTGTCCTATCACACGTAGATTACTAGTAGTAGCGGTAGTAAACAGACACCCTCGTCATAGACCGCCAGGTCTTCTGGTGTCTGTTCTTCCTATGTATTCCTATGTATTCCTCACAGTTCTCTTCGCCTCCCTCATCTTCCTCCTGACCTTCCTAGTCGTGGGTGTGTCGCCCGGTCATTACTACACCTATCTAGGGCTCCCCGTCCCTCCCCTCCCCTTCCCCACGCTTGGCCCTCCTTCCTCCCTTCCCCCTCCTCTTCCTCCCCACCTGCTGCTCTTTCGCCCACTCACAGCACTTAATGGCCCTCTAGATAACAAAGGCTCTCGCTGTTTGACTTTTGGTGACGCTTTAAGTAGCTAATTACGAGGCACAACCCCTTTTGCTGCCCGTGTTTTCATCCTGGTGTGAATGATTCAAATGCTGCCTCATTGGTCGTGATGAATGGATGTGTTCGCGGCCTGGCAAGTTACCTGTGGAACGAGGCAGCGGTGTGCACACTGAGTGTCCTTGTAAATGAAATTATAGCAGTTTGATTTTGATGTCTAATGTATATTCCAAGAGGCAACCTAAGGTAAAGTTGGGAGCATACCCCATAGCTGCGCGTGGCGGAGGTGCTCATCTCCGTCTCGTTGGCCGTTTGACCCTGTGGTGGGGGATAACCCTTAACTCGACACAGGGCCAGTGTAATATCCGGGTTACTACAGTCTACCTTTCCCAAGTTTCCTCAGGTACCTATTTATCGGCCATCCTAAAAGGAAGGATGAACAGCTGGGAGAACTGCACACCAACTGGCCAGGCAGGGGTTCGATCCCAAGTCCGCAAATTCGTGGTTAGGGACGCCAACCACTGCACTCCGGAGACGCTGAAGAAAGAAAAAAAATCGCACTCTGCAATTCCTCATCTTTTCATTCGGAATTCATGTCCCCCATTGCTCTTAACGAATTAAGGCATATATAAAAAAGTAGCCGAAAGAAATGAAAAGCGCAGTGACAACCAGATGATTTAAGCAGAATGAAGTATACGGGATGAGTGGGTTGGCGTGCAAGGTCATGGTGATGGTGAGCCTCCTACCATTTAATTACAGACACTTGGAAGCTGTCAGTGTCTGGGTGAAGCGCGCAAGCATCGCCACGGCTCCCGACAGGAGTATCCGCCCCGTCTCTGCCCCGCCGCTGCGCCGCACGCCGCTCAAAACGCAAGAGGCACACGCCACTAACACTATGGACATGCACACACTGTTACTGCACACATGGCGCCGCTTTGATCCTCCTTGAGTCTCCTTCGTGTGAGTTATTATTAAATCGTAGGATTTATTACAATGCACCGCGGGAGACACCCTTAGATGGCTTTCCGGCACTCATGCTTCCGCTTATCACCGTCCAGTTAGTCCAGTCCAGCCATTAAGGGTTGCTGGCTTGCTAGCTTACACAAAAACAAAGGTATACACACACACACACACACACACACACACATACACTGACAAAATACAAACAAACAACGTGGTCAACTAGAAAACAAGACAAAAGAACATCCAGTGTATGAAGAGATCCTTTCCATCCCCTCAAAAACTTTGAAAGATAAAAACGTAAACATTTCGCCTTTGCGTGGGAGGCGCACGAAGACGCGTTTAAAATGTGGCGGCGGAGAGAATGCAGAGGACAGGAAATGCCCCTCGTATACCAAGGCAGCGTCGATGTGCACAGGTGGGTGAAAACAGGCCAGAAGCGACACACTATGTAGCCTATCAAGGCAGCCAGGTGGTGGGGGAGGAGTGTGGTAGGAGGAGGTGGTTGTAGATGGTAGTAGTGGCAGTAGTTGGTGTTGGTGGTGTATTAGTGGTGTGTAAAGGGACGGCTTGTTACGGAAGGCATGAGGTAGTGATTATATTGTTGCTGCTGGTGGCACCTGGTGGTGGTGTTGGAGGATATAGGTAGTAGGTGGCGGAGGGTTAGTGATAGCAGTGGTGATGAGATGGTAATAGTAGTGGTCGGGGGTGATCGTAATGGTGATAGTGGTAGTGATGAGGGTAGTCATAATAGTGGTGTGGGGTGGTAGTTGTAATGGTGTGAGACCGATAGTGCAGTGGTGTAGAGGTAAAAGTGGTAGTGGTTTGCACAACTGTATTGGTGGTGTTGGTGTATTAGTAGTAGAAGTAGTAAACCTGATGGTAGTGATACAGACATGATAACTGGTAGCAGTGGAGGGAAAATGGTGGCAATGGTAGGATTAATTGTAATGGTAAGATAAATGGTGGCAGTGGGAATAACGGTAAGGGTGGACGTATGGAGAGTACACAATGGTAGTGGAGAAAATGGTGGTGGTGATGGTGATGGTATGGACAGTGAATAGAAAACTGTGGTAGTGGCGGTGGTGGTACTGGTATGTTTAGTAAAGAGAAGGATGAACAACAGTGGTGATGGTGGAGGCAATGGTGATGGTATAGGCGATGAACAGCAAGGTAATCAATGGTGATGGTATTGGTGGTAATGGTAGGAACAATGAATAGTTTGGTAGTCAGTGGTAGTCGTAGTAGTGGCGGTGGTGGTAGTGGATTATCAGTTCTTAGTCATTCCGAGAGTGAGATCAATTATTTATCAACACTTCCGAAGCCTCCCGTCACTATCAGCATGGAGTATTAGCATCCCACATCCCTGTTGCTCTTTTTTGTCCTCCCTCCTCCTCAATCTCCATCACCTCCTCCTTCGTTTTTATGATTTTTCTAAGGGTCCTCTTTCTCCTCTTTTTTCCTCCTCTTCCTTCTCTTTTCCTCTTTATCTTCCTCCCCTTCCTCTTCTGCCTTCTCTACCGCTTTCTCCTTTTTCGCCTCTTCTTCCAAATATTCCTCCCATTCCATCATTTCCTTCTACTCGTATCTCTCTTCAGTCCCAGCCCTTAAGACTTTCAGAATACGCTACATGAGTTACAGTCCTGACTCACACACACAGCCGAGGTCACGGGATCTGTTAGTATTGAGTTTCGGCCGACCACATAGATATTGAATGGGTTTGTGATAGGCTTTGTGGGGCATAAAAGAGGGAATAGGCGTACATATTGCTTTCCTAGGCTGAAAACGAGGCCACAGTGAACTTACAAGATAATGAGATGAGAACATAAAGGAAATAAACGCGGAGTAAAATAAGAAAGAAAACAATAAAAGATTAACAGAGAAAACTGTAAGAGTATTTGTTACACAGCAAAGACGGCGCAGTAGCCATTAGTTGACTAGGTCTAAGCCAAAGCGTAAAAGATGATTTAGATATAAAGTTAAGGAATTAAACATTATCGAAGGAGTAGTAGAAATATGAATGGACAAAGTCTTGGGAACTTTATCTCAGTAAAAGACTTCTTAGCTCTTAGTTATAATAAGATGTTTATTTGGCTGAGGTAACATTTTATCCAGTTCTTTCATAACACTGTGCATGATTCCTCCTCCTTAAAACAGAGAACATGAACAGTGGGTAGGCGGTGGGTGAGTGGTAGCGTGCTGGGTCCACATTCACCGCGTGATGAACGACGCGGGTTCAAATCCCCACGCTACCACCTCGGATTTTTCAGTCACCGCCGAGTGGCTTAAAACTACCCACATGCTGTCCTGAAGACCACCCATCAACTCGGACTCTAGAGGAAGCCGTCCAAGTGAATCAAGAACGAGTTCCGGAGGGCAGCATGAGCCAAGAGAAGATGGCGCCACTATAAAACACTTGCCTGCGCCATGACGGGCTGGGGCCGACTACCATCCAGGCCCCTCAAGAGAGCCTACCGGCGCTGTAGGGGTACACGTAAAAAAAAAAAAAAAAAAAAAAAAAAAAACTGAGGACATTATTCAGCAAAAAATTCTTATTAACTATTCGTTATATGGCGACGGTGATTCGGGTGCGGTAACGTAACATTTGGTCTTATCATCTTAGCGTCTCTAAGATGGTGTGATTCCCCTCCTTCTGGTATAAGAGAAACGTAAGAACAATATCCAGCAGAGAACTCCTATTAACAGCTATTCGCTATAAGGAGATAGTGATGCTGCTGCGGTAATATCACATCTATTCGCTCTACTTTCTTTTTGACAGCACAGAGAGCAACTCAAGAGCAACAAAAAGTAAATGTAGAAAAAAAAGCCCGCTAACCGTTGCTCCCATATAGCGCAAAGTATAGAGTGGCCAAAAGAGAGGTCAATTTCGGATGGAGAGGTGTCTTGATACACTCTTCTTGAAAGAGGTCAAGTCATAGGCAGGCGGGAATACACACGAAGGAAGGCTGTTCCAGAATTTACCAGTGAAGGGGATGAAAGAATTGAGATGCTGGTTAACTCTTGCATAAGGGGTTTGGACAGTATAGGGATGAGCTTAAGTAGAAAGTCGTGTGCAGCGGGGCCGCGGGAGGGGGGGAGGCATGCAGTTAGCAATTTCAGAAGAGCAGTCAGCATGAATATATCGATAGAAGACAGAAAGAGATGCAACATGGCGGCGGAATTCAAGTGGTAGAAGGCTATCAGTAAGAGGAGGGGAGCTGATGAGACGAACAGCCTTAGACTCCACTCTGTCCAAGGGAGCTGTGTGAGTGGAGCCCCCTCCCACACGTGAGATGCATACTCCAAACGAGGGCGGACAAGGCCCCTGTATATGGATAGCAACTGTGCGGGGGAGAAGAACTGGCGGAAACGATACAGAACGCCCAACCTCGAGGAAGCTGATTTAGTGAGAGAGGAGATGTGAGGTTTCCTGTTGAGATTTTGAGCTAAGGATAGACGAGGATGTTTAGTGTTGCAGAAGGTGACAGCTGAGTGTTGTCGAAGAATAGGGGATAGGTGTTTGGAAGACTGTGCAGAGTGGATAGGTGGAGAAATTGGGATTTTGAGGCATTGCAGGACACAAGGTTCCTTTTACCTTTTACCTTTATAGCGTCCAGCGTTTGAGAGGGCGCGGCGTCTTTCCCTCTGTAAACGGAGTACATTTTAAGAGCATTATCTACACTAAAAGCTAGACGTTGTATGGCGAGGCTAATTCTGCTGGAGTAACATTACATTCGATTCTCATATAACACTGCCCAGCGTCTGTGAGTGGGCGTGGTCCGTTCGCCCTTTGTATAAGCCTTGCGTGGGGTGTGGCCGGTCCTTACGTCCTCCCCACCTTTCCTCGTGACAGCTGTGAGAGGTTGTGGATAGTGATCGATGGGTGTGAGAGACTGTGGGTAGGTGTGGATGGGGTGGGTGTGGGTAGGTGTAATTGGGGTCTGGGTGGGCGTGGGTGAGTGTGGGTGGGTATGGACGAGTGTGGGTGGTTGTGAATTGGTGTTTGTGGGTGTGAGTGTGTCTAGGCGTGAGTGAGTGTGGACTTGTCGGTGCGTGGGTATAGGGTGTGGGTGTAGGTGTCAGTGGGTGTGGCCGGCCCATCAGTAGGCCAGCAAAACAGGTGATTTGTGTTACCGTCACAGCCCATTCGCACCTTGCACAATCGGCGGCGACACATGCATCACCTGCTTCCATTACTCACTCTGTTACATACTCTTAATTCATCTACGATTCACTTGCTCCCACTAATCCCAAGTCAACGATCTGGGGCACCGCCATACATTAGTCGAACTTATACATTTTTTTTTCTAGTTTGCGTACATCGTCAATCTTCATCACACCTTACTATGGCTTCTTCTTTCTTCCTGAGTAACTCCCTTCAAAAAGCGCAAAAACGAGTGTGTCAAGACAACGAAAAACAGTGACCTGCTCCTCTCTCCCTCTCGTATTTCTTCCTGTTCCTCTGTTCCTTCTGTGTTTTCCTATCCCCCTCACATTTGTCGGGCACCATTGAGTGGATCGTAACCCTCTCCCTCCCTCATCCTACATTTCCTCTACCTTCTCCGTTTCTCCCTACCTCCTCCGTTTCTCCCTTCCTCCCTCCTCTTTGCTCTACCTCCGCCTACCCCCAGATACCCTGAGTCCTTTCCACTCCTCTCTCTCAACCTCCCTCGTCCTATACTCCCTTCTCGTCCCCGCCCCGCCCGTGAAGCAAGACCAATCAGTGTGCATCGATCGCGTGTGCTGGTGTGGGTCGGGGTACTGTGGGGCCCAAAGGTCGGATTACCTGCTCCATGGAGGGCCTTCCTTCACTCGTCGA